>NW_027420708.1:0-61548 GCF_009905375.1 Apium graveolens | reverse complement strand
CCTCTCTCTTCTCTCTCTCTCGAACCTCTCTCTCCTCTCGAACCTGTCTCTGGAACCTCTCTCTTTCTCTCTCTCTGAACCTCTCTCCGCTCTGAATCTCTCCGTTAAGCCTCTTTCGTTTAACCTCTCTACTTCGGTAAGTGTTGTATCTTCTTGAATCGAACTGGTCTTCTCTGCATGAAGACCAGTTTTAAAAGTTGAGGATTTTTGAATTCAAAACCCTAATTTTGTAAATTGGGGTTTTTTCTAATTCGAAACCCTTATTTTTTTTATTAATTTAGTGTCAAATCTTGTTACTAATACTTTTCTTCTTGTTGTATACATGACCTAATCCGAGAAAAAGATTTAAAGCTTTAGGTAATTTAGATTTTTTAGTTGTACCTAATCTGGCAAAAGGCTCGTAAGCGGAAAAACGGACAAGAGGTCGATGAAGATTTGGCTGTTGTATGTGATAAAATTGTAAGTTTTAATTTTGGTTAAATTACATTAAAGTAGGCGAATCAGTAAAATTAGGACGACATAAATCAGTCAAAAAAGAAGAAGGGTGATTAGGTTAATTTATTTTCTTGTTAACAGAACGCATTGTTGGAAAAAAAGAAGAAGGGTGAGATTCAGTTTTCTGGTGCTGAAGATGTTCTGACAACGGCTTTGGAGAGTCGTGAGCATTCTAGAAGGGTTCGGGCTGTTGGAGGGTACATCACTCCAAAAAATACTTTAATTTGCCAAGAGAGCCAAAGCTTCGAATCACAAAGGCAGAGTTGATGGCCCGTGATCGACAAAGGGATGAACTGCTTGAAAAAAAAACGCAAGCTCTCGAGGCAGAGATTGATCGCTTGAAGTCAGTGATCGAAAGTGGAGGTACTTTTCACTCTCCAATGCCATCTGAAAAGGCAAGTTTCAATCCGGAAAAGGATAAAGAAATGAAGTCAAATCCACCACCTGGAAGAGGAGTTGTGTTGGTATATGAAGATGATGACTGTGTTTTTACAGATGGCCCAACTAGGCCTTCACCTCCTGGAAGGCACGTAAGTTATTTTAATTTTGTGAGCAACCTTGTCATTTATCTTACTAAGGTAAATCATTGTTACCTTAATTTTTTAATTTTTTTTATTTAAATATTATAGGCCCAACAATCTTGTGAGCTATCTGTCGAGAGACTTGAGAATAAGGTTGCATTTGGTATGGTATATCCTCGCGAGGATAATTTAACTGATTTGGTACATGGAGTTGATATACCAATTGGACATCAATGTGTCTCCGTTGATGGCCTCATAAAACCAGATGCCTTGCTTCCAGCTGAGACACGTGGTGATGACATGATGACTGTCCGCGATGCTCTAGGATCTTTTTTGTTGGCCTGAGGAATTAATTAGCTACACAAATGTTGCGGTATAATGAATAATATATATGTATAATATTGTCTGAATTTTGAAATTAAATTGTTCATTTCAAGATATTAAAAATTAAGTGGTATGTACATTTTATTTTGGTTTTATATTATCATCAGGTGCAGAAAAAAGAAAGGCCCCGAACAAGTGCTGAAAAAATAAAAAAAAATGACGGGTTGCAGGATTTGAAGGCACAATTTCTTCAAGCAAAGCCAGGTGCGAAAGTGCCAAAGGGCTTTAAGCTGTTGTATAAACATGCAACAACTTGGATGAAAACTACCGGGGTCAGTATCCAGGTTCGATGTGAGCCGAATGTGTTTGGACATGAAAAACAATTTATTTGTTGCATGAGAATGTTGTGTCTTTATTGGAGTTTGAAATGTTGGGCCAAGCAGTAGTTGCAAGTTACATGGCATAAGTTACCTTTTTTTCTTTTTAATGATCATTTTTTTAATGTTTGTAATTTTCCAGAACTTGCATTTTAATATCAGCACTCTTTCGATAGGCACTTGCATTTGAGATTAGTGAAATACCAGAACTGGCGGAGACATTTGCTTTTATTGACCCCGGATCCACATATCACGTGAATGCTGATTTTGAAGAATACATTTTAAATCGGTTGAGAGAGGGTAACTCGATCGCCTATTCTTTCTTCCGCATAATCAGAAGTAAGTACTTATTGTAATACTGAAATTAAAAACATGGATAGTACAGTACAAATTTCTATGTGATGTGTCCTATCTGTCTTTGTTTTTTATGAAATAGTATGCATTGGATTTTGGTCGTTATCTTGGAAGGGGAAATATATATTCTTGAATCCACTACCCTCGCACCTACACAATTTTCAGAACTAGAAAAGGCGTTATCAAGGTAAATTTTTATTAACGTAACAGTTTGGTATAATTGCATGTTCATTCTCTACATATATGAGATTTTATGTTTTTTATGCAGGGCTTTGAAAAGTTACAAACTCTGAAACCGGCAGGGACAACAAGATGGCCAAGGCAATGTTTCTTAGTGTAAGTACAATAGATTGAGTACCTAATATTTGTGCTTAATATATATGATTTATTTGACATGCCTGATTTGTCTTTTAATTAATTGAAATAGGGATCTCTCAAACAAACCCGGTGGGATTGAATGTGCGTATGTAATAATGCGATACATGAAAGAAATTATCGATGATGACAAGTTGAATTTTGCTAAAAAGGTATTACCTTGACGCTTCCAGTTTGCTATATACTGAGATATGGTTACTTTCGATATGGTTACTTTTGATTCATGTACTGAATTTTGTTTGTTTAGAATTTGTAGTGGTTGGCCAAGACTCGATCGTGTTACAAGCATTGAACAGCTAGATGAAGTTCGCATTGAGGCTCTGCAGTTCATTCCAAGAGCATATCTGATCAATTCTTGTACTCAAGGTCTTTTCTTTTACGTAGTCGTATATTTGGTAATTTAGACGGTTCTGTGTAGTAAGAATGTAAGTGTATGAATGCTGGGGTTGCTGTATAGGTTTGCAAATGCTGGGGGTTGTACATTTGGTAATGTAGATTCTGTAGTTTTTGAATGATTGATGCAGATGATGGGGTTTGGTGTTGGTAATTTTTGGATGATTAATTGATGCAGATGATGGGGTTGGTGTTGGTGGTTTTCGGATGATTGAATGGTTAAATGTATGAATGATTGACTGGTTAGATTTGTATGGATGCGTATTATTCCAATGTTTTAGTTTGGTTATGTAGTAAAGGACATCAGTTTTATTTATAACAAATATCTATTAGTAACGAGTACATCGCTTTTTTTAGAAAATTAGTGATGTAAAACTTTACACAATTTGGTCTATAAATTTCTTACACATCACTTTTAATTAGAAAAACTGATGTCAAAAAAGATAATGGTACATCACTTTAAGGTAAAAAACTGATGTCAAAGGAATCCAGGTTCAATTCTAAATTAAACATAGAAATCACTTTGTTTAAGATAAAACTGATGTCAAGTGACGTTATTAACATCACTTTTAACCAACAAAACTGATGTCAAAAAAACGCAATGTACATCAGTTTAAGACAAAATAACTGATGTGAAAGACTAACATGTTCAAGCCTAAATGATACATAGACATCACTTCATTCTAGAAAAAACTGATGTCTATACGCTTAATTAGACATCACCTTTCATTAAAGAAACAGATGTTTAATATGCCATTTTACATCACCTCTGTCAAAATTATCGATGTTTTTGTGACAAAAAACATAGCTCAATATATGTTTAATATATTTAATAGGTGTAATTTAGTTATTAAATAATTTGTTATAGCATTTTTTTGTGAAAAAATCATCACATAGACATCAGTGTTTTTCACTAAAATCGATGTTTTTGTGACAAAAAACATAGCTCATGATATGTTTAACATGTTTAAATTAGGTGTAATTTAGTTATTAATAATTTACTTATAGCATTTTGTTCTAATAATCAACACATAGACATCTGTTTTTTAACTAAAATCGATGTCTAATCCAGTATAGACATCGGGTATTCACCGATGTCTAGAATAGACATCACCGACATCAACATCGGTTGCGAAACAGCATAGACATCGGCCAAAAAGCGATGTCTATGGACTTTTTTTTCTTGTAGTGTCATGTAGGTAATTGTAGTCCTCCATCGCCTGAGGACGACTATATTATATGGGATGGGTAATTTTGTGGGTATATCTTCTATAAACCCTCACGAGACACACTCGTCTTACTAGGGCTGCCTAGGGGTTTAACGGCTTGTTGCATATGCGCAATACAATCGTGTCATCTACGAAAGTGGAGTTAGTTAATTAGATAATTTTATTTCTCTTATTTGCCCGAGGACGTGCAAAATGCTAATTGTAGGGATATTTGATAGAATATAATTTGTGTAAATTTTAGATGATATTTATCCCCATATTGATTATATTTTGCATTTAATTGGATCTTTATTAATTAGTTTATAATATTTTATTGGAGGAATCAAAGAATTCTAAGTTGGAAAGGATTGTATCTAAATTAGAAGAAAATTCGGATTTGTTGGACTGTTCGAGCAAGACTTATTGTTTGGGTCGTATCTTGAGTTTCATTCATCAGATTTGGACGATTCACAACCCACGCGAAGATAACGAGATTCTCTTTAATTAGAGAATGGGTCTAAACTTCAAAATACCTCGGATCATCCAAGTAACTGCATAGAAAAGTCAACTACAAATTTTGACCGTAGAATCCCATTCAATTTTGGAAAACTCTTTTTTATTCCCAGGAACAATAAAAATACTTTTTATATTAGGTTTATATTATTAGAGATAGATATATTCATAGCCACCAAGGAGAGAAGAATATTTTAAGGAGAAGATTGTGCGCTTGGTAATTTCGAATTAAGGATTTCTCTTCTACATCTTTACTTTGTATTGTATTCTCAACTTTTTATGATTTTAATGTACTTATTCATGACTATGGTAGGATAAACCTTCTTTGTTGGAGGGTTGTTTTGAATCCCTAAACCAAATATAATTTATGAGTATTAAACTTGAATTCTTGAGATGTGCTTGATTATGCTTATATGTTCGTCAATGCTTTTAGAGATACTTGAATTAACAATGGTATGTGGTCATCCAAGTTTGTTATGTGATTTTTATCTCTAAAAAGTCAATTAATCTTTCTATGTGGTCATGGGATTAATTGTATAAGTTTGTAATTCATATTACCTTTTCTATTTGGTCATGAGATTATATGAATAGCAAAGTTTATTTATATGTGGTCATGATAAGTTTTCTGTAAGTATTTAGCATATCGAGGATATAATTCAAGACTTGTACTCCCTCCGTCCCCCTCAATTCTTTATGTTGGGGGATGGGGACTCGGCACACACTTTAATGCTCTTATTAAATGTAGTTGCATAATTTTTTTAAATTTTTTTTCTTCGAAATAAAAATATTATGTTCTAAAATTTTATAAAAAAAGAGAAAAATTTAAAAATAAATTACGGAAGTATACTTTATAATTGTCTTAAAATGCGTGTAGAGCATGTGAAAAATACTGTAAAGAAATGAGAGGGACGGAGGTAGTATGTCATGGGTTTAGTGGTGGATTTACATGTTTTCCAACATCTCTCTCCAATTGTTTACACACAAATTTTTCATTAAGTTGTATTTAATTTAATTAAAAACAATAAATCAACCAAATCACATTCTTATTTTTTATTCAAGATTAAAGCAAGAAGCAAACCATTGATCTTTGGCGTTAACGATACCCTTACTTATTCTATATTATATTCGACACAAAAAAGGTCTAAGTTGAGTCACATCAATTTTCATCTATAATATTTTCTAACAGGAGTTAAATACGAATGTGGTTGATTCACTACAACAAAAAATTACTAAAATCCACCGCCAAATATCGGTGGAATTTATCTATAATCGACCATATTCGGTGGATTTCAGTATAAAATCGACCGAAACATGTTGGTGGCTTTTAAGAGGGTGGATTTTAAGTTTTGCGGTGGAATTTATATAAAATCGACCGAATCTTTGGTCACTTTTATAAAATTTGAAATTTGAAATTTTGTGAAAATTTGAATCTCCCCCCTAAATAAATTATACCAAAATCGGTCGATTTTAACATTAAATATTTCAAAAAAAAAGAGAATCACCCCACCGATGAACCAAGACTCATTCGTTGGATCTTGCTGCTACAAGAGTTTGACATTGAAATAAGGACAAGAAAGGATCTGAGAATGTTGTAGCTTATCATCTGAGTCGCTTGGTGAGGGAGTAAGAAGATGTGCCTATAAATGAGACATTTTCGGACGAACAACTTCTCCAGATTGAGGTAAGTGCTCTAAAACACTTTATTACATGGTATGCAGACATTGTGAATTACTTGCACACTTTTTTAAACATGATTCAAAATTTTATGTGTGGGATGATCCATATCTTTGGAAGTATTGTCCCGATCTAGTAATAAGAAGATGTTTTCCTGATAATTAATTTGAATCTGTGTTAAGGTTTTGTCATAATTATGCATGCGGAGGGAACATAAAATATAAACTATATTGGGAAATTAAAAAATTCAACATAAAACATATTTATTAAAAACAATAAATCAAACCAAATCACATTCTTAATTTTTATTCAAGATTAAAGCAACAAGCAAACCATTGATCTTTGGCTTTAACGATACCCTTACTTATTCTATATTATATTCGACACAAAAAGGGTCTAAGTTGAGTCACATCAATTTTCATCTATAATATTTTCTAACAGGAGTTAAATACGAATGTGGTTGATTATTTGCATGTATTTTTGACGTAGTGCCCCTCCCCCTTTCGCCCACGTACGTGTTTTTACTGTATACACACAATTATACAAATCTTGGTTTTACTATAACAAATCCATAAACACCTTCAACTTGCCAGAATAAAGTCGGTGTATTTCTTCATTAAAAGTCAAAACCTTATTCCTCACCTATATTAAAAAAATCAACAGATGGTGTACATACGTGATCCCAAATGTATATAATGCTATATATGCTACTAAAAGGTCTTAGAGAGTATGACATTATCAATTACTAGTGTGACAAAAAAAAGAGGATAAATATTAATAAAAGTATATATATTATTTAATCTTGTAATAGGATGAATAAAAATGTATTTTTTTAGTGAAATTTTTAAGCCAGCCAGACTTAGACTGATAGGGTTAAGGTAGAAACATGCTAAAATATATGTTTTATTTACTTGTTATTTAATTTATGCATTACATATGGATTAATACTATCTTTGAGACCATACATAATTAATATTAATCGAAAGGTGTCTTGGTGGTCTTAATTATTAAGTAACATATAAGAATAGGTACTAGTTAGCTATCACCCATCTTCACTCATATAGGTGTTTCAAAGTTATTTTAGGCTAAATAGAAATAAATACGGGCAAAATTGCAATACTAATGATCAAAGAATAAAATTGGTGAAACTTCATGCAAGAAATAATATGCCGGAAATACTAAAGTTAATAATTACAAAGCTTCTTAGGAACCTAAAGCAAATCAAGAAAGTATTATGATACTCCATCAGGCGTAACCATGTTGACATCGGGGGTTCCCTTCTCGGCCTCTGACATGGTCTGGTCTTGTTGCATCTTGCTGCCGTTAATAATTTCTACGAGCATTTGGGAGAAAGGTCCCAACCACAGTCTGAGAAGAAAATGAGTGTTAACATGAAGGTTAAAATTGTTTAGAAGGAAGCACTATATGATATCAACCCATTGATTTCATGAAACTTTGATTTTATAATTTTTCAACAAGGGTTGGTGAAGGCCTCTGGAAGAGGAGGTAAACTATAAAATAAAGTCTAGACTTATAACCCACCACCAAAACTAAATAGATAGTATACATTATGTTAAATGTTCATGACAAAACAGGGGTATTAAGGTAAAAAACTGCAGGTCTGACTTGATGCAAGCTCAGTAGCTTCAATCAGCAGAATGTTGGAAAGTAAAATGCATCGAAACAAATTGAAAACAAATTGAGCATGCTACTATATCTCAGCCTAACGATTTTACAACAACTAGCATGAGCCACACTGACTTTTTACATTTAAGTTATTTGTACATAATTAAATCCTAACAGTAGAACAAATAGAAGATCTTACTTGAACCCCGCCAGCTGCAACTAGCGGGCCAGCCACGGCACCTCCTATGACATGGCCGTCGGGACATGCTAGCGATACACTGACACCACCTGTTCTATATCTCCCCATTCCAGTTTCAGCCACAGTAAATGAGCCAGTCAAAGACAAGATATGAAACTGACCCTGCAGTATATAGTTTGAAATTGTGCATTAAAGAGAAGAGAGAGAAAAAAAAGAGTACTAATTCCATTATTAAGTAGATTTTTATTGCAACAAGGATACTCAGAGAAGCTATACAGCCATAGTTGTCTCCCCACTCAGGAATTACAAGTAACACAATCACCCTGATCCGAGCAGGGCATGTCCTCCATTCTTGTATGTAAATCAGCAAAAGTGGGGTCTATATGTAACTATACGGCTATAAATCACAAGACGAAACACCTTTTTCGTAATTTCTTAATTAAATCAATTTGCATTCAGACGAGATAGCTAACAGACATATGCACATACATTAACCTATAGTATGAATGCAACCAATAAATTAGAGTTGAAGTAGTAGTAAGGAAGATAGGAGTCAAACCTCATAGGTGACTGAACCACCAGAAGAAATGGGATGAGAAATCAGGGCACTAGAAACAGTTCCGTAGGCAGAAACCACACAAATTCCTCTAGGCCCGTTTTGAACCAGAGACATGATCTTTCTAATAACATCCTAAAAGAAACAGTGCAATATATATTTAACACAATTTAATAAAAAATTATACAAGAAAGTTTAAAAAGAGAATATGTATACCTCCCCACAGTCTACATGTATCACATGAGCCGTAAAGTCTGCAGCATAAAACCCATCTTGACAAAAGAAAAATTACAATGCATTTAGTTCCGATAATAATAACTAGGGAACAAACAAATTCTCATTCCTATAAACAAAATCTATTATTTTTTAAACCGCCAACAGCATAAATACAAATAAATACCTAAACCCAAAAATATAGTAGAAAAACATGAAAAGAAAGAAGAAGCAATTCTATAATTATTTTTTGAAATTCAGTGAAGGAAAAGTACTCACTCATGGAAGCAGGCATCTGTCAGAACCCTGGGGCCGTACACGATCACGGCCTCGCCCACGTGGGCCCCGGACAGAATTTTCAGCTGAGGGAGACAAGTTGAATGCTGGCTGTGGTTCGGAAATAGCCCGTGGTACCGGCGGTGAAGCAACAGCAACTCTCATGGGCATTGATGAAACAGCACTCATCGCTGGGGGTGAAGATACAGCACCCATCACTGACAGGGAAGCACCAGCACTCCCAGGAGACAGCACCAAATTTCTTGTTGCTTGAGACTTTAGGGGCCTTCCCCTCTTTCTTTTTACCTCCCCGCTGGGGGTGTTCAGGTCTAGGGTACACTTTCCCTTCTCAGATGCCATATTTTCTCTGTAATTTAGAGGGTCTTTGTGTGTGTTTGTGACTATATTGAAACTGTTGAAAACTTAGTGTTGTATTGGAGACTTGCCTATATTAATGATACCATATCTAAAATCTACCCACCTATATAACAAAAGTTTATTTTATTTTTCTTTATATGTTTTACATTTTATTTTATTTTTTAAATCTAAATTTCTCTATTATATTTTCTATAAAATGTTTTTCATTTTCATAGCTTATTTTCTTTATTCTTCTCCTTGGTTCAAAATACAAATAAAAATTATTATGTCGTGTTCCAATTTAGCAATTCAAATATCAATTAATATCAAAAGGATTCAATATTTAAAAAACTAAGTTTGTGCACTCATATTTAATTTTTCTAAATACATCTACATTTGGCGTTTTGACTTTTGTAACATGCATTTCTATATCTGTAAGCGGTATTATTTTGTCGCTTCTGTTATACATTAATTTCATTGTTTACATAATATAGATCAAAATCCGATCCACATTCATTTTAGAGATATAAATTTACTTAGGTGCATTTATCTATTTTTTACTCATATAATATATTGCAAGATTGATATTTATTATAGAGATATAAGGTGGTTGATGTTATTGAAAATCAACTAATGTTTTTTACTAAAATCTAACTTCTCTATTATATTTTTTATATAATATTTTTCATTTTCTTATAGATAATTTTCATAACTTATTTTTTTTATTCTTCTCCTTGGTTCATAATATAAATAAAAAATAACATCTCGTATACCGATTGAGAAATTCAAATATCAATAGAGAGGATTCAATATTTAAAAATATTAACGATTTGCACTCATATGTAATTTTTCGAAATACATTTACACTTGGCATTTTGACTTGTATATGTAATTTTTTGAAATACATCTACACTTGACATTTTGACTTGTATAATATGCATTGCTATATCTGTAAAGGGTATATGTAATTTTTCGAAATACATCTACAATTCGCATTTTGACTAGTATAGTATGCGTTGCTATATCTATAAACGGTATTGTTTTGTCACCTGTGTTTATACATCAATTTCATTCTTAGATCAAAATCCGGTCTACGTTCATTTTAGATATATAAAATGTATTGAGTGTATGTAGTTAATTAGACAACGGTTTTAGAATACTATTGATTTAGTATAACTCATACGACATAAAAAAGTATTGTATTAGACCATTGCTTTTTTGTGTTGTCTATACACTGTTTAGACATATGTTAAGTTATACTAATTCTAGTCATATCAAAAAAATATTAAAAAAAATCAAATTAAATTTGCAAGACAAGAATATAAAAATCTAATAAAAGTACTACTTGCTATCAAGACATTCTAACCCGATTGGCAATATAATTTTTTTAAATATTTTTTTATGATCCAACTGTACCGATGTTAAGATATATTGATTCTAGTCATATGAAAAATTTATAAAAAAAAATCAAATTAAACTAGCATGAAAAGAATAAACAAATCTAGTAAAAGTACGGCTTATTATCAAGAGATTCTAACCCGATTACAAGATAATCTATTTAAATAATTTTTTCGACGATCCAACTGTGTGGATGTTAACATATATTGATTCTAGTCATATAAAAAATTATCAAAAAAATTCAAATCACACCTGCTTGACAGGAATAGAATAATGTAGTAAAAGTACTACTTAGTATCACGATATTCTAACACGATTGACAAGATAATTTTTTTAAAATAATTTTTCAACGATCCAGCTGAACTGATGTTAAGATATATTGATTATAATCGTATAAAAAAAATTATGAATATATATCAAATCATACTTGCTTGACGGAAATAGAATAATCTACTAAAAGTACTACTTACTATCATAATATTTTAACCCAGTTGACAAGATAATTTTTTTAAATAATTTTTTCGACGATCCAATCATACACATGTTAAGATATATCAATTCTAGTCATACGAAAAAATTATCAAAAAATTTCAAATCACACTTACATGACGGGAATAGAAAAACCTAGTAAAAGTACTACTCACTATCACCATTTTCTAACCCGATTGAAAAGATAATTTTTATAAATAATTTTTTTGACGGTCCAACTATATGAATGTAAAGATATATTTATTCTAATGATATGAAAAAAATATCAAAAAATTTCAAATTACACTTACATGACTGAAAGTAGAAAAATATAATAAAAGTACTACTCCGTAACACGAGATTCATACTTGGTTATATGATAATTATTTAAAATAAATTTTTGGATGATTCAACTATATGACTTTTAACATATATCAATTCTCATCATGTCACATTATAAATGTAGTTATGTTTTATTAATATATAATAAATGTTTAAATAAAAATTACTATCAAATAATACATATAAATGAAAAAAAAATCTCACATTCATCTTTTAACCCCCTTTTTTCCCTTCTCTAATTTTTCTTTCCTTCGTAATCCAGATTCATTTCCCCCTTTTAGTATTTGGGTTGCCACCCCTTTCTTCATCTCATTTATCCCTACTCCATCTCTCTCTCTCTCTAATAATACTATTTACTTTTTCTCTCTCTAATAAATTCAAACATACACAAATATTAAAAATAACTTCATCAAACAGAAAAAGTGAAGATGTGTGTCTCTCTATATGTTTAGGTGTTTGTAGATACATACCATAGAAGATGTCTGAGTTGGTTGGTCAGTACTATGGGAAGAACAAGCCATGTGCTAACATAGCTATTGGTCTTGATTATGATACTTTGAATAGCAGCAAGAAAGCTTTAGGTGGTAAAGGAAAATCAACTGAGAATGAAGATGTCCCAGCTATGCTGAGAAAGGTTGGTCCACCTATGTTGAAAGCATGTGAAGTAGACTTCAGTGAAGAAGAGTTTATCATAAAGCGAGAAATTGCTGATGAACACAATGAAAAGAAAAATACAAAAACAACTCCAACTTCCAAAGTTGAAAAGAAATCCATGGTCAACCAAGATTCCAAGACACTCGTCAAGGAATTAAAAGCTGAAGATGCAAGAAAGAAGAAGAAGAATAGAAATGGAAAGATTAGGATAAACAAAAGTAAAAAATTTGCATTTGTTGCAGATGCTCCAAGGAAATAATGTCAAAAATGTGCCTCAGTGAATCATCTAACTCACCTTTGTAAAAAGGCTGTTAGCAAGCCAGTAGAGCATGCAAGTACAATGAAGAAAATGGAAATGATCCCTACTCATTATGTGACAAGTTTGATTGCATCTCTTGCAACTTGAAAGTGATGAAAAGTTACCATAGGCTGAAAGTAGACCTTAAAGAAGTAAATGTTGGGTATGCATTAAAAAAGGAGAATGCATAACAGTCCATGAACACTATTCTTTCTGAAACAACTCATTATAGTTCTGCTCATTCTGTTAACAAGAAGAAAGTACCCAATACTGATTGGGTTGCTAAACACACTTAGTCCTCATTGTGTGCTGGGCAAAGGGAAGAAAGTCATATGGATCATAGACAGTAGATGCCCAAGACATATGACAGGTAATATGGCCCTGCTATCATAGTTTGAGGAGAAGGATGACCCATTAGTGACTTTTGGAGACAAAAGCAAAGGTTTCACAATGGGATATACAAAATTGATTAATGGAAATATTGTCAATTAAGATGTAGCACTGGTAGCTGGTCTTAAAGTGAATATTCTCAGTGTCAGTCAATTTGCAGACAGAGGATTCATGGTTTCATTTGACGAAGGAGAATGAACTTTTATCAGCAAAAAGACTGGTGAAGTTGCTCTAAAAGGAGCAAGTAAAGGAATCTTATTTGTTGCACACTTGGACTCAGCAAATGAGGATAAAATTTGTTACTTCTACACCAAGGCATCTGTAGAGCAAAGCAAGCTTTGGCATACGAAGTTGTCTCACATGAATTTCAAAGTAATAAATACTCTAATGAAGAAGGAGTTTGCGAGAGATATACCAAACCTAGAGTTTGCTCAAGATGAAGTATGTGATGCCTGTCAAAATGGAAAAGTTAAAAGATCAAGTCACAAGAGTAAAACTGTGAATTCCATAAGTGCACCTTTGCAACTTATTCACATGGATTTATTTGGACCAGTTAATATTTTGTCAATTTTAAGAAAGAGATATGCACTTGTGATGGTGGATGACTCCTCAAGATATACATGGGTAGAATTTATGCATTTTAAAGATGAAACTCCATACAACATAATTGAACACATCAAGAAGGTAGAGAAGCAGGATGAAGATCAGATTTGTGTGAAAAGATTGAGGAGTTATAATGGAACAAAATTCAGGAATGCAACCTTAACTGAATTTTGCAAAGACAATGGCATTGTTCAAGAGTTCTCATCTGCTAGAACACCTCAGCAAATTGGGGTAGTTGAGAGAAAGAACAGAACACTAATAGAGGCTGCTAGAACAATGTTGTAAGATACAAAACTGCCAACAAGTTTTTAGGAAGAAGCTGTGAACACTGCATGTTATACTCGAGATAGATATCTCTTTAACAAAAATCTTGGCAAGTCACCGTACTCAATCTTGTTTATAAAAAAGACTACTGTGAAGCATCTGCATGTGTTTGGAAGCAAGTGCTATGTTTTGAAGGACAACTTTGAATATGTGGGAAAATTTGAGTCTAAAGTTTTTGAGGCAATTTTTTGGGATATTCATTGGAGAGAACTACATACAAAGTCTATGTGATTGAAAAAAAGAAAATTATGGAAAGCACACATGTTACTTTTGATGATGAGAAATGTTCAGGCTTGGAATGCCGTAGTGAAAGTGAAGCTGAGACCCTAGAATTTGAAAATCTCAAAATTGATAGTGATTTTGAGGATGAACATGAATTCAACACAAATCACAGAATTGATGAAGAGTCTACTGATCAAGTGAATCATGAGAATAGAAGCTCATCTCAAACACCTGAATTTGATAGCACAAACTCAGGGGGAGAAAAAGAAGAAAATTCTGAAAGTCATGCCAATAATGAAGAAGAAGCTAAAAACATAAGTCAGCAAACTCACACAAGGAAATTGGATAGGATTCAAAATGCATATGCAATTATTGGTGATCCCGATGCTGGAGTGAGGACTAGAAGTGCAACTACAAATGAATGTCTTCATGCATGTTTTCTGTCTCAAGTTGAGCCAAAGAAAACTGAGGAAGCCCTACTTGATCATGACTGGATATCTGCAATGCAAGAAGAGCTAAATCAGTTTGAAAGAAAAAAAGTTTGGAAATTGGTTCCCATACCAAAGAACAGGAGTATAATTGTAACAAAGTGGGTGTTCAGGAACAAAATGGATGAAAATGGAATTGTCACCAGAAACAAAGCAAGGTTGGTTGCAAAAGACTACTCACGGGAGGAAGGAATTGATTTTGAGAAGACCTTTGCTCCGGTTGTAAGACTTGAAGCAATAAGGATCTTTTTTGCATTTGCTACACACTCCAATTTCAAGGTGTATCAAATAGATGTGAAGACTGCATTCCGTAATGGTGAGTTGGAAGAAGAAGTTTAAGTTCAACAGCCACCTGAATTTGAAAATCCGGAATTTCCAAATTTTATATATAAGTAACTCAAGGCTCTCTATGGACTAAACAAGCACCTAGAGCTTGGTATGATATACTGTCAGAATTTTTGATTAAATATGGATTCACTAGAGGTACTATTGCAAGACTCTCTTATACAAGAAGCATGGCGATGATATGATCCTAGTTCAGATCTATGTGGATGATATTATTTTTGGTTCTACAAATGAAAAGCTTTGTCAAAGATTCTCCAAACTTATGCAGAGTGAATATGAAATGAGATTGATGGGGGAATTGAGTTACTTTCTTGGACTTCAAGTTAGTCAAAGAAGTGATGGAATCTTCATTGGCCAAACTAAGTATGCAAAGGATTTGTTAAAGAAGTTTGATATGGTTGATTGCTCACTTGCATCTACACCTATGTCTACAGCTACAAAGTTAGATGAAGATAAAAAGGGCAAAAATGTAGATATTTCAAGCGGTAGAGGAATGATTGGATCTTTGCTATACTTAACTGCAAGTAGACCGGATATCATGTTTGCAACATATCTGTGTGGAAGATTTCAAGCCAATCCAAAAGAATCATATTTGATGGTTGTAAAGAGAATTTTTAGATATTTGAAGGGAACTCCAAACTTGGGATTATGGTATCCTAAGGTAACTGGTTTTGAAGCTGTTGGATACACATATGCAGATTTTGCTAAATGCAGGGTTGATAGAAAGAGCACTAGTTAATGCTATCAGTTTCTTGGACAAAGACTTGTATCGTGATATAGCAAGAAACAACAATTTGTGTCAACTTCCACAGCTGAGGCTGAATACATAACTGCTGGAAGTTATTGTGCTCAAGTGCTTTGGATTAGAAATCAGCAAATGGATTATGGCCTAGTGTTAAATAAAATTCCAAATATGTGTGACAATACTAATGCTATATCTATCGGGGGATAATCCAATTAATCATTCTGGAACAAAGCACATTGATATAAGATACCAATTTATTAGAGAAAATGTTACAAATGGTTCCATTAAGCAAATTTTTGTTCCAACATAAAAATGGTTAGCTGACATTTTTACTAAACCTTTGGATGAAGCAACTTTCACTAGACTTGTAGGTGAAATTGGAATGTTAAATTCTTCATCCTAAGGCAAGAACTCTACTAATGTTTTGCAGCAGATTAATTTCTAGTAAATCAAAATTAATTTGATTTAATTGGAAATTTTCTGGAATATAAATTATAAATATTTTAGAAATCTCTGCATATTTATTTTTTAAAATTCAAAATTTAGCTTGAAATTTTTAACTCTAAGAAAACTTTCTATATGTTTATTTGCATTTTGAATATGTAAAATTAGCACAAGGCAGAGTCAAAGTTATCAAAATTATATAAAGAACCGAGTTCTCGATAAGTCTAACTGACTTATCGACAAGTCATTTTAAGACTTCTTGAGTGAGTTCTCGATAAGTCAATTTTCTGACTTCTCGATGGACTTCTCGATAAGCTTCATTATGACTTATCGATAAGTCATTTTAGAGTTCTCTATAAGTGTCAACTTACAGAGTTCTCTACAAGTATAATTTTAGACTTCTGAAAAAATTATTCTGATTTTATTTTGATTTATTCAAATAAAAACTGGAAACAATTCAGTCCAAGTTGGACAAACTGAGTATTTATTTAACATCTCGACAAGTCAATTTTAAGTTCTCTAAAAGAGTAAATTTAAATGACTTATCGATATGTAATTCACTCTTCACAATGACTTCTCGATAAGAAAATTCCAAACGCTTATTTTTTAGTTCTTGATAAGTCATTTGCTTTTACTATAAATACTCAGACATCTATACACACAGTTCTTTACGCTTTCGAGAACTCTAAGTGACCTAGAACTTTCAAATCCAAACCGATTTCTCTCTTGCTTTGAACCCTTTCTCTTAAATTTCTCTTACCCACTAAACCTCAAATACTAATCAATGGCATCAAACACTATTGTACCCTTTATCCCAATGGAAACCAACTTTCTTGCATTCTTAGATGCAAACCAGGCTCTTGGAGCTTTTAAAAGCTTTGTGAAGTTTCTGTTAGAGACATACCTTGAAGGGGCTCCTACTGTAAATCCCTTACTCTACTTGGATGTTCTAAGGGATTTCTGGACTACAGCTGTGACCAGGACAGTAGTGCATGACAATAAGCCTGCTTCAATTTTTGTAAACTGTTCAATCAAGGGCCAACAGGTGGAGATTTCTGAGGATGATGTCAACATGGCTTTGCGCATTCCTATTGACAAGCTAGTGGAGGTTCCAAATCAGGAGGAGCTTTATAAATTCATGGACTTTATCAATTATTCGGAGAAGATTAACTTGGCAAGCCTGAAAGAAAAGAACCTGAGAAGGGAATGGTCCTTTCTATTTGATTCAATAATAAGGGCATTCACCTGTAGAAAGTCAGGGTTTGACAATATTTCAAGTGTTGTCCAGAAGCTGGTCTACTCAATGGCTCACAACAAATAGATCAATGTAGGTCACTACATCTTGGAAGAACTAAGCACCAGGCTAACAATGCCTGTGACATCAAGAGGTAAGGAAATTTTTCTTCCTAGATTTATTATGTCAGCTTTAAATCATAAAATTAATGACAAACATATGCTAGAAGGTATAGATAGATCACTAATAGAAAACTGTAAACAAGTATCCAAAATTCTATTTGGAACACTTATTACAAAGAATAAGGTACAGGTAGGGATTAAATTAACTTCATTCAAATTGGAGAGATTTAGGACATATCCTTACCCCATGCCTGAAATAAGGACAAATATTGCACAATCTAGTACATCAATAGTCCCTGTACCTATGGAAGTACAAACACAGGCACACCAATAGGGACCTACCAATTATAAGACCCTTCTTTATGTACTTTTAAAAGCTAGGAAACCAACCACTTCATCCTCTCAAAAGGGTCAAGTGAGTGAAAAGAAGAGAAAGTAGGCAAACCTGACAATCATAAATGAGAGTGGTGAGGAACAAACAGTACCTGAGTCACCCTTGGTCAAAAAGAAAAAGAAGGCTAAAAATCTGAGCTGACCACTCAAGCCACCTCTGCATCCTCTCAAAAGGATGTAGTTGTAAAATAGGGACAGGAACAGACTCTGGGGGCATCCTCTCAACATGGTGTCTCTATTGAAAAGAGCACTCTCTCTAATGCACCCGGTAACGAGTCTGCACAAACACTTGAAGCAATTCAAGTGTATGGAAGGAGAAATAAGGATGACACACACAAGGAGAGCACATCTATTGAAGTTCCCTCATTTACTCAGGGGGAGCTGCCAACACTCAATATTGACATTCAAAATCTAATATCTCAAATTTCTTCTTCCTACAATAAAACTCTTGATTCGGGTTCTCAAGAGTTTCCAACTTCAAGTGACATGGTTCTAGAAACTATGATCACCACCCAGGAACCACAATTAGTTAGTGAGAGGCTACATGCTGGGGTAGACCTTGATGACACCAACACAAACACAGGGGTTTCATCAGTTTTCACTGAAGACATTGTAATAGATACAAATGCACCTTCATGTGCAAATCAACCTTCACAAAGACACAGGTTGTATGTTTGAGGGTAGTACTCCTGAGGAAGAACTATCTAAATCCTCTCCAATTCAATTGTAGGTTCCTCTTGTGGGAACAACTCCCCTCACAACCCTAGCTGAGATTGCACTCACAATTGAAGCTAGGAGTTTAATTTCCAATGATCCTACTATAGGGGAGGCAAGTTTAACACATTCAAGTGCAAGCTCACTGCAAAATGAGCAAGGGTTTGAGGATAGAGTAAATGAAAGTAACCTAGCTAACTTTACTCCAATTCAAATGGAGGTTCCCACCACAAGTGATGAACAATAAACTGTCAAAACCACAGAGCAATCTGTGAGTCAAACGGTGACCTTAGTCACAGGTGGTTCTAACCCATCAGATCAACCCTCTACTTCTCAACCACAACAACCACATATCATTTTCCAATGGTTACAGACAGCTGAAACTCAACCAACAACTATGGATGATCTCCTTGTTGATCAAATTTCTGGTCTAGCCAACATCTAACAGCATCTTCATACCTCAGATATGAGCAACCAAGACTATCAAGCTATTCTGCTAACCTACAATAAAGAAGTTGAAAATCAGAAGTAGAAAATAGTTAATGAAGCTAAGCAAGATGGATATGTAGATGCTTGGTTGTCTAAGGACTTTTCTTTAGAGATGGATCAGGTCTTGGCCAGGTTTAGAGATGAATATGTAACCATACTGGGAAGCAATGCCAAGGTCCTGACTCCTCAAGAGGTCTACGATGAAGTCAATGAAGTGTACAAGGCTCATTGCAAACCTTTTCACCTATTTGGTAGAGCACTAGAAATAAAATTGATTGGCTATGAAGACAAGATCATGAAGCGGGTGAGAGGTAAGATGGATGAGATTATTCCTTCTCAAGTCAAGATCACTTCAAGATTTCAACACTTTGCTGACCAAATGGTCAAATTTGATCTGACTTCTGTAGAAAAGGATGTCAAAAATCTCAGATAGTCTTTCATAGCTCTGCATGAGGTAGTTCAACAACAAATTACAAGTTCAAATGATATAAAACTCAAGTTGAATCAACTCCACCAAAGCAGGTATGAGCTATTTGCTCTTCTTATGGAATGATGAAACAAGCTGTGCAAGATACCTTTGGTACCTCCCTTTCCTCAAGTTCTCAAAAACCCACTTCTACATCCACAAACTTACAGATTCAAGCTCTCCAACAACAAGTTACAACTCTGCAGTCTTCCAATGATTCACTCACAACTCAAGTGCAAGCTCTCACTACTCTGGTGGACTCCCACAAGCATTTACAAATGCAAAACTCTGTAGATTTGGGATTCATCATGGAAAACTTAACATTCCATTGCCTGCACTTCCTGAGACTGTGAGACCAAAAATACCAACTCCTCTACTCATGCCTGTTCCCAAGATTAAAGGGAGATAGAAGCTAGGATTCAACAATCCAAGGATGTTGGTAAATCAAAGGAGCCTTGAAAATTGACATCAACTACTCAAGATGGTCAAAGCTCTTCTAAAGCTCAATTATCAAAAGATGTGGGGAAAGACAGACTTCTAAAAGCTGCAGAAGCACCATGTCAAGATCAAGAATTCAATGAACTTCTATCAGTTTTATGGGTGTCTCTCCACAACAATTACGTGTTTCTAGGGAAAGAAGAGATATTGCCGATCATAATTTCGTCAAATCTCACATCTGGAGAAGAAGAAAAAGTGGTGAAGGTAGTTGGAAAACACATGAAGGCTATTGGGTGGAGTTTAGAAGATAATCGGGGAATCAGCCCCACATTATGTGTTCATCGTATCCACTTAGAAGAAGGTGCAAATCCTGTGAGAGTACCTCAGCGTTGACTCAATCCTCCAATGATGGAAGTTGTGAAGAAAGAAGTCATCAAGCTATTGGATAATGGAATCATTTATCTTATCTCGGACTCAAAGTGGGTTTCTGCCGTGAATATTGTTCCTAAAAAGTCTGGAGTTACAGTTGTAGCGAAGGAGGAGAACAAATTGGTGCCTCAAAGAACCATCACTTGTCATAGAGTTTGGATTGATTATAGGCCTCTCAACAATGCTACAAGGAAGGATCATTTTCCTTTGCCATTCATTTATCAAATATTGGAGAGGTTGGCTGGCTGTGCTTATTACTGTTTCTCAGATGGATAATCCGGATATAATCAAATCGCTATAGCCCCCGAAGATCAAGAGAAGACAACATTTACATGACCTTTTGGTACTTTTGCCTTTTGGCGCTTATCTTTCGGTCAGTGCAATGGGCCTGGGACTTTTCAGAGATGCATGATGAGCATATTCTCTGATTATATGGGAAAAATTATCAAAGTTTTTATGGACGATTTCATTTTTTGTTGTGATGATTTTGATGGTTGTTGGAGGAACTTGAGATTAATTTTGCAAAGATTCGAAGAAACAAATCTGGTGTTGAACTGGGAAAAGTGCCACTTCATGGTGACCTAAGGTATGATTCTTGGACATGTGATTTCTTCAAGAGGCATTGAGGTGGATAAAGCAAAGATTGAGTTAATTCGGTATTTACATGCTCCGACAAGTGTAAAGGAGATTAGGTCATTTCTTCGACATGCTGGTTTCTACAGAAGATTCATTCAAGACTTTTCAAAAATTGCAAGACCTCTAACTAACCTTCTTCAGAAAGATGTTTCATTCAAGTTCAATGATGAATGCAAGTTAGCATTTGAGGACCTGATTGGAATTTTCCCTTCGAGATAATGTGTGATGCTTCATATTATGTTGTTGGAGTTGTACTTGGGCAACAGAAAGACAAAAAGATGCATGCTATCTATTATACTTCGAGGACCTTAAATGATGCACAACTCAATTATGCAACCACTGAGAAGGAGCTCCTAGCTATTGTTTTTGCTTTGGAGAAATTTCGGTCATATTTGCTTGGTACAAAGATGATTGTGTACACTGATCATGCGGCCTTAAAGTACTTGTTGGCCAAGAAGGAGGCAAAACCAAGACTCATTCGTTGGATCTTGCTGCTACAAGAGTTTGACATTGAAATTAAGGACAAGAAAGGATCTGAGAATGTTGTAGCTTATCATCTAAGTCGCTTGGTGAGGGAGTAAGAAGATGTGCCTATAAATGAGACATTTTCGGACGAACAACTTCTCCAGATTGAGGTAAGTGCTCTAAAACACTTTATTACATGGTATGCAGACATTGTGAATTACTTGCACACTTTTTTAAACATGATTCAAAATTTTATGTGTGGGATGATCCATATCTTTGGAAGTATTATCCCGATCTAGTAATAAGAAGATGTTTTCCTGATAATGAATTTGAATCTGTGTTAAGGTTTTGTCATAATTATGCATGCGGAGGGAACATAAAACATAAAACATATTGGGAAATTAAAAAATTCAACATAAAACATATTTATTAAAAACAATAAATCAAACCAAATCACATTCTTAATTTTTATTCAAGATTAAAGCAAGAAGCAAACCACTGATCTTTGGCTTTAACAATACCCTTACTTATTCTATATTATATTCGACACAAAAAGGGTCTAAGTTAGTCACATCAATTTTCATCTATAATATTTTCTAACAGGAGTTAAATACGAATGTGGTTGATTATTTGCATGTATTTTTGACGTAGTGCCCCTCCCCCTTTCGCCCACGTACGTGTTTTTACTGTATACACACAATTATACAAATCTTGGTTTTACTATAGCAAATCCATAAACACCTTCAACTTGCCGGAATAAAGTCGGTGTATTTCTTCATGAAAAGTCAAAACCTTATTCCTCACCTATATTAAAAAAATCAACAGATGGTGTACATACGTGATCCCAAATATATATAATGCTATATATGCGATTAAAAGGTGTTAGAGAGTATAACATTATCAATTACTAGTGTGACAAAGAAAAAGAGGATAAATATTAATAAAAGTATATATATTATTTAATCTTGTAATAGGATGATTAATAATATATTTTTTTAGTGAAATTTTTAAGCCAGCCAGACTTAGACTGATAGGGTTAAGGTAGAAACATGCTAAAATATATGTGTTATTTACTTATTATTTAATTTATGCATTACATATGGATTAATACTATTTTTGAGACGGTACATAATTAATATTAATCAAAAGGTGTCTTGGTGGTCTTAATTATTAAGTAACATATAAGAATATGTACTAGTTAGCTATCACCCATCTTCACTCATATAGGTGTTCCAAAGTTATTTTAGGCTAAATAGAAATAAATACTGGCAAAATTGCAATACTAATGATCAAAGAATAAAATTGGTGAAACTTCATGCAAGAAATAATATGCCGGATACACTAAAGTTAATATTTACAAAGCTTCTTAGGAGCCTAAAGCAAATCAAGAAAGTATTATGATACTCCATCAGGCGTAACCATGTTCACATCGGGGTTCCCTTCTCGGCCTCTGACATGGTCTGGTCTTGCTGCATCTTGCTGCCGTTAATAATTTCTAC
Organism: Apium graveolens; assembly: GCF_009905375.1. Lineage (NCBI taxonomy): Eukaryota > Viridiplantae > Streptophyta > Magnoliopsida > Apiales > Apiaceae > Apium > Apium graveolens. Next base: position 38,481 of record NW_027420708.1, on the reverse strand, counting down.
GAGCATTTGGGAGAAAGGTTCCAACCACAGTCTGAGAAGAAAATGAGTGTTAACATTAAGGTTAAAATTGTTTAGAAGGAAGCACTATATGATATCAACCCATTGATTTCATGAAACTTTGATTTTATAATTTTTCAACAAGCGTAGGTGAAGGCCTCTGGAACTAGCGGGCCAGCCACGGCACCTCCTATGACATGGCCGTCGGGACATGCTAGCGATACACTGACACCACCTGTTCTACATCTCCCCATTCCAGTTTCAGCCACAGTAAATGAGCCAGTCAAAGACAAGATTTGAAACTGACCCTGCAGTATATAGTTTGAAATTGTGCATTAAAGAGAAGAGAGAGAAAAAAGAGAGTACTAATTCCATTATTAAGTAGATTTTTATTGCAACAAGGATACTCAGAGAAGCTATACAGCCATAGTTGTCTCCCCACTCAGGAATTACAAGTAACACAATCACCCTGATCCGAGCAGGGCATGTCCTCCATTCTTGTATGTAAATCAGCAAAAGTGGGGTCTATATGTAACTATACGGCTATAAATCACAAGACAAAACACCTTTTTCGTAATTTCTTAATTAAATCAATTTGCATTCAGACGAGATAGCTAACAGACATATGCACATACATTAACCTATAGTATGAATGCAACCAATAAATTAGAGTTGAAGTAGTAGTAAGGAAGATAGGAGTCAAACCTCATAGGTGACTGAACCACCAGAAGAAAGGGGATGAGAAATCAGGGCACTAGAGACATGATCTTTCTAATAACATCCTAAAAGAAACGGTACAAGATATATTTAACACAATTTAATAAAAAATTATACAAGAAAGTTTAAAAAGAGAATTAGTATGTATACCTCCCCAGAGTCTACATGTATCACATGAGCCCTAAAGTCTGCAGCAGCTGTGTCTGCATAAAACACACCCTGACAAAAGAAAAATTACAATGCATTTAGTTCCGATAATAATAACTAGGGAACAAACAAATTCTCATTCCTATAAACAAAATCTATTATTTTTTAAACCCCCAACAGCATAAATACAGATAAATACCTAAACCCCAAAAATATAGTAGAAAAACACGAAAAGAAAGAAGAAGCAATTCTATAATTATTTTTTGAAATTCAGTGAAGGAAAAGTACTCACTCATGGAAGCAGGCATCTGCAAGTTTTCAGAACCCTGGGGCCGTACACGATCACGGCCTCGCCCACCTGGCCCCGGACAGAATTTTCAGCTGAGGGAGACAAGTTGAATGCTGGCTGTAGTTCGGAAATAGCCCGTGGTACCGGCGGTGAAACAACAGCAACTCTCATGGGCATTGATGAAACAGCACTCATCGCTGGGGGTGAAGATACAGCACCCATCACTGACAGGGAAGAACCAGCACTCCCAGGAGACAGCACCAAATTTCTTGTTGCTTGAGACTTTAGGGGCCTTCCCCTCTTTCTTTTTACCTCCCCGCTGGGGGTGTTCAGGTCTAGGGTACACTTTCCCTTCTCAGATGCCATATTTTCTCTGTAATTTAGAGGGTCTTTGTGTGTGTTTGTGACTATATTGAAACTGTTGAAGACTTAGTGTTGTATTGGAGACTTGCCTATATTAATGATACCATATCTAGAATCTACCCACCTATATAACAAAACTTTATTTTTATTTTTCTTTATATGTTTTACATTTTATTTTATTTTTTAAATCTAAATTTCTCTATTATATTTTCTATAAAATGTTTTTCATTTTCATAGCTTATTTTCTTTATTCTTCTCCTTGGTTCAAAAAACAAATAAAAATTATTATGTCGTGTTCCAATTTAGCAATCAAATATCAATTAATATGGAAAGGATTCAATATTTAAAAAACTAAGTTTGTGCACTCATATTTAATTTTTCTAAATACATCTACATTTGGCATTTTGACTTTTGTAACATGCATTTCTATATCTGTAAGCGGTATTATTTTGTCGCTTCTGTTATACATTAATTTCATTGTTTACATAATATAGATCAAAATCCGATCCACATTCATTTTAGAGATATAAATTTACTTAGGTGCATTTATCTATTTTTTACTCATATAATATATTGCAAGATTGATATTTATTATAGAAATATAAGGTGGTTGATGTTATTGAAAATCAACTAATATTTTTTACTAAAATCTAATTTCTCTATTATATTTTTTATATAATATTTTTCATTTTCTTATAGATAATTTTCATAACTTATTTTTTCTATTCTTCTCCTTGGTTCATAATATAAATAAAAAATAACATCTCGTATACCGATTTAGAAATTCAAATATCAATAGAGAGGATTCAATAGTTAAAAATATTAACGATTTGCACTCATATGTAAATTTTCGAAATTCATTTACACTTGGCATTTTGACTTGTATATGTAATTTTTTGAAATACATCTACACTTGACATTTTGACTTGTATAGTATGCATTGCTATATCTCTAAGGGGTATATGTAATTTTTCGAAATACATCTACAATTGGCATTTTGACTAGTATAGTATGTGTTGCTATATGTGTAAACGGTATTGTTTTGTCGCTTGTGTTTATACATTAATTTCATTCTTAGATCAAAATCCGGTCTACGTTCATTTTAGATATATAAAATGAATAGAGTGTATGTAGTTAATAACAAAAATATTTTTAACTTATATAATATATTACAATATTGATATTCAGTTTAGAGATATAAGCTAGTTGGTGTGATTGAAAATTGCATAATTAAATAAATCAACTTAAAAATTCTACAACAAAAACGACATCAGACAACAACTGAAGAAAAACCCTTATCCTAAAATAACAGACAATGATCTTTTTTTTCCTCCGATAACCATTATCTAATCACCTTTCATACAATGGTTTTGTGAACCGTTGTTTAAAAATGCTAAAATTTTGGGAGGTTAGACAATAGTTTTTAAAAACTCTTGTACTATAAGAATTCATATAACGGGTCACATAACCGTTGTAAAATATTACAAAATTATTTTCAAAACTATTATTTTAGTATAATTCACACAACAGGTCAAATAATAGTTGTTAAATATTAGACAACGGTTTTAGAATACTATTGTTTTAGTATAACTCATACGACATAAAAAAGTATTGTATTGGACCATTGCTTTTTTGTGTTGTCTATACACTGTTTAGACATCTGTTAAGTTATACTAATTCTAGTCATATGAAAAAATTATTAAAAAAATTTCAATTAAATTTGCATGACAAGAATATAAAAATCTAATAAAAGTACTACTTGCTATCAAGACATTCTAACCCCATTGGCAATATAATTTTTTTAAATATTTTGTTATGATCCAACTGTACGGATGTTAAGATATATTGATTCTAGTCATATGAAAAATTTATCAAAAAAAATCAAATTAAACTAGCATGAAAAGAATAAACAAATCTAGTAAAAGTACGGCTTATTATCAAGAGATTCTAACCCGATTACAAGATAATCTATTTAAATAATTTTTTCGACGATCCAACTGTGTGGATGTTAACATATATTGATTCTAGTCATATAAAAAATTATCAAAAAAATTCAAATCACACCTGCTTGATAGGAATAGAATAATGTAGTAAAAGTACTACTTAGTATCACGATATTCTAACACGATTGACAAGATAATTTTTTTAAAATAATTTTTTAACGATCCACCTGAACTGATGTTAAGATATATTGATTATAATCGTATAAAAAATTATGAATATATATCAAATCACACTTGCTTGACGGGAATAGAATAATCTACTAAAAGTACTACTTACTATCACAATATTTTAACCCAGTTGACAAGATAATTTTTTTAAATAATTTTTTTGACGATCTAATCATACAGATGTTAAGATATATCAATTCTAGTCATATGAAAAAATTATCAAAAAATTTCAAATCACACATACATGACTGGAATAGAAAAACCTAGTAAAAGTATTACTCACTATCACCAGTTTCTAAACCGATTGAAAAGATAATTTCTATAAATAATTTTTTTGACGGTCCAACTATATGAATGTAAAGATATATTTATTCTAATGATATGAAAAAAATATCAAAAAATTTCAAATTACACTTACATGACTGAAAGTAGAAAAATATAATAAAAGTACTACTCCGTAACACGAGATTCATACTTGGTTATATGATAATTATTTAAAATAAATTTTTGGATGATTCAACTATATGACTTTTAACATATATCAATTCTCATCAAGTCACATTATAAAAGTAGTTATGTTTTATTAATATATAATAAATGTTTAAATAAAAATTACTATCAAATAATACATATAAATGAAAAAAAAATCTCACATTCATCTTTTAACCCCCTTTTTTCCCTTCTCTAATTTTTCTTTTCTTCGTAATCCACATTCATTTCCCCGTTTTAGTATTTGGGTTGCCACCCCTTTCTTCATCTCATTTATCCCTACTCCATCTCTCTCTCTCTCTAATAATACTATTTACTTTCTCTCTCTCTAATAAATTCAAACATACCTAAATATTAAAAATAACTTCATCAAACAGAAAAAGTGAAGATGTGTGTCTCTCTATATATTTAGGTGTTTGTAGATACATACCACAGAAGCAACTTGAGCTTGAGAATATAGACCAAAATCAGCCAAATCTTGCTCGAAGATCAAATCAGTTAAGAATTCTTCTAGTTTAGTGTTAGAAATGATATTAGGACCCAGGTGTATAGTCGTGTAGAGAGAGAGAGTTACAGTTTTGCTCGCTGAATCGTTAATTGAGTTCTCAGGTCGATCTTCGAAGTCATGTTTTCTGAAAATATGAATATCACACATTTTATCCATATTTGGGCCCATATTTAGGAGAAATACATGACTTTGAATATCACACATCTTGACATATGTACGGTTGAATCATCCATAAATATTTCTAAAAAACCGAAGATCATTCATAAATATTTTTTTAAAAAAAATGAAACATTAATATGGGATTAAACACTAGTAAAAAACGTTGATGAAACTACTGGTTGACTACTAAAATAGCAAATCAAATACAATAATTTTTTTCAAATATTTTTATCATATCACTTAAATATATATATATATATTTATATATTGATATCCGAATGGTTGAAATATTCATAAATATTTTAAAAAAAAATCAAAAGAACAATATGAGACTAAACGTTAGAAAGAAGAACAGGTCAAACTACAAGTTGACTATTAAATTATAAAACCGTATATGTTTATTTTTTTCTAATAATTTTATCATATCAACAAAATATAAGGATCTTAACATCTTTGGGATTAATTTTGCAAAGATGCGAAGAAACAAATGTGGTGTTGAACTGGGAAAAGTGCCACTTCATGGTGACCCAAGATATTGTTCTTGGACATGTGATTTCTTCAAGAGGCATTGAGGTGGATAAAGCAAAGATTGAGTTGATTCGGTATTTACATGCTCCGAAAAGTGTAAAGGAGATTAGGTCATTTATTGGACATGTTGGTTTCTACAGAAGATTCATTCAAGACTTTTCTAAAATTGCAAGACCTCTAACTAACCTTCTTCAGAAAGATGTTTCGTTCGAGTTCAATGATGAATGCAAGTTAGCATTTGAGGACCTGATTGGAATTTTCCCTTCGAGATAATGTGTGATGCTTCAGATTATGTTGTGGGAGCTGTACTTGGGCAAGGGAAAGACAAAAAGATGCATGCTATCTATTATGATTCGAGGACCTTAAATGATGCACAACTCAATTATGCAACCACTGAGAAGGAGCTCCTAGCTGTTGTTTTTGCTTTGGAGAAATTTTGGTCATATTTGCTTGGTATAAAGGTGATTGTGTACACTGATCATGCGGCCTTAAAGTACTTATTGGAGAAGAAGGAGGCAAAATCAAGACTCATTCATTGGATCTTGCTGCTACAAGAGTTTGACATTGAAATTAAGGACAAGAAAGGATCCGAGAATGTTGTAGCTTATTATCAGAGTCGCTTGGTGAGGGAGGAAGAAGATGTGCCTATAACTGAGACGGTTTCGGATGAACAACTTCTCCGGATTGAGGTAAGTGCTCTAAAACACTTTATTACATGGTATGCAGACATTGTAAATTACTTGCACACTTTTTTAAACATGATTCAAAATTTTATGTGTGGGATGATCCATATCTTTGGAAGTATTGTCCCGATCTAGTAATAAGAAGATGTTTTCCTGATAATGAATTTGAATCTGTGTTAAGGTTTTGTCATAATTATGCATGCGGAGGGAACGTTGGAGCGAAAAGAACTACACATAAGGTCTTATAGTGAGGTTTTTATTGGCCTACAATCTTTAATTATGCTATGGAATTTTGTAGCATATGTGATAGATGCCAGCGATTAGGGAACATAAATGCTAAGAATCAAATGCCCATGTATCCTATTTTAAATGTTGAGTTATTTGATGTTTGGGGTATTAATTTCATGGGACCGTTCTTGAATTCAAATGGTTTTCTATACATTTTGTTGTGTTGATTATGTGTCGAAGTGGGTGAAAGCTAAAGCCACCAGAACTAATGATGCTAAAGTTTTTTCAGAGTTCTTGATGACACATATTTTTGCTAGATTTGGAATGCTGAGAGTTGTTCTTAGAGATGGAGGATCACATTTTTGCAACTGGACCATTGATGCATTGTTTCGCAAGTATAACATCACACATAAGGTTTCTACACCTTATCATCCACAAATCAATTGACAAGCAGATGTTTCTAATAGGGAAATTAAGCAAATCTTGGAAAAAACTGTGGGATCACTACTGGAAAAAGTAGAATAGACATCGGCTAAAAACCGATGTCTATGAACAAAAAAATCCGATGTCTTCGTGGGTGATGTTAAAAACCCCCCATTTAACATCAGTTTTAAACTGATGTTAAAGAACACATATAACATCAGTTTTTAAATATGTTAAATTTCTAATGCATATCTAATTTGGGTTATATTATCATGATATGATATTTTTATCAATTTAAACATATGTGAGATAAGCAAAATATTTCCATTTAGCTATTAAACTGATGTTACTAATACCAGTAACAACAGTTTTCAAGATAAACCGATATAAAAATAACTTTTAACATCAATTCTTTATTTCAAACCGATATCTATTGGTAACAAACCGCTGTCTATAAAGCTCAATAACATCGGTTTTCTGTTTTAAGATTTTTTTGTTGTAGTATTTAATATCGGTTTTATTCGATATTACTGATGTCAATGTTCCACTAAAACTGATGTATTAAGTTTTGATAGACATCAGTTTTTTATTTTATAACAGTTGTTAAAGTGTTAAATTAACATCATTTTCCATTGTAATGATGTCTGATTACCTGTTTCATTAATGTACATTTTCTAAATATAGATGCCAAAAATTTGCCAAACCAATAAACTGTCAAAATCAACTACTGCTTTACATCAGTTGTCTATATATCTAAAAACCAATATCCAAACATCAAGTACAATATTTTCATCTAATCCTAACATCAAATATTACACATATTCATCCATTTATTCTAATTATGCACTAGCTACAACATCCAACACATGCAAACCTTCCGGTTCCAAGCCTCAAAACTGTTTCAACGAGTGCTTTTACTTCGGAACCTGAAAAATTAAGGTCCCCTAATTCTGCACATGCATGCCCTTCACTGGACCAACCTGCAAGTTATAACTGCAACTAATAAAATGAGTCCAATAGAAAGAGATCAGAGCAAGTATGCAGGTAAAATTTGATTTATTTATATTGTCACAAAAACCCAACTACAACTTGGTATCAGTATCATAGACACGTCTTAATATTTTCCTTAATTTGCAACTTGACTGCAAAATTTGGTTCTTAGCCCTAGTATCATTAGAATATCATTATAAGCACCAAGTCCAAAAAGACTGCAGATGTGTGTGTATCCAAATTTTAATGAAGAAAGCTTATTGAAAAGATTTGTAACTTCAATGTATTGTTCCAGTGTTACACTAACTACAACTCGATACGACTTGCATGCCAAAAACACAGGGGAGATGCTCTTTGATATCGTCTACATGTTATTTAACTTGGCAGTGACAACATACCTCATAGGAAACATGACAAACCTTGTCGTTGACTGGACCAGCTGCACCAGAGACTTTGTATGTCCTCCTTCCACATTCTTTTACTGGTTTTTAGCAGTCTCCTGATCTGTCCAAGTAAAACAAATGAGATTATTCATTTCAATCAATGAATTTGAGATGTATTAGGAAAAAATAGTTAAAAAACAGAATAGGTATTGGTAAAGTTCTGAAAAAAATAATATTATATGTAAACATACATTTACACACTTATAAAGAGATTTCTCTGCATGTATTTCTCCAACTATAAATTTCAGGTATACACTTGTCATCAGAATTACCTGATCGACTATAGGAATCATATCAGAAGTGATTACAACACCTGAACACATGGGAGAAAACATAGAGATGGCAGCCATTTGACATTTTTCCCTCGGTGTCTGCTGGATAGTTACAGGTCATGGATATATCATGTATTTCTTTTCGAAGGGCTGCAATGCTGTGTATCAATAGCATTTCGAAGGGCTGCAATGCTGCAATGCTGTGTATCAATGCCGTATATTCTAAGAATAACAGATAAAAAACATGCATATAGTCAATAACATTTGGATCAAAAATATATATAGCATTTGGATCAGAAATATACTGGCATTTATAGCCCAAAGACCATAGAGAAGCATCTAAGAAATATCCATAGCACATAACAAATTGACCAACCTCCAGGAAGTTGTTTACTTTTACATGTTGCACTTTTTTGAGCATTCAGATTTCGGACACATTATAAAGATTTTGTAATGAAGTGGAGGAGGAGGGCAAAGAAGTGAGCTGAACATACAAGATCAATGAGTGCAGCAGCTTTCTCATAAGGAGAACCATATGCAATGGCATCGGACCTCCGATTAAATGCATGGGGTACATAATACTTAATATATTGTTTGGAAACCTAAATTTCGCGCAGAAGTAAACTCCAAGATCTGCAACACTTTGCTTCCCTCAATATAATTGATTTAATAAAGGTATTACTGTATATATAGACAAAAGTTTGTCCTAGGACAAACTACTCACTGTTTGACCTGAACTGATCTTTTTTCTTCAGGATGTATTACTCTTGTCTTTTAAAACTTATTCTAAAGATATCAACTTAAAATCTCATATAAAAAAAATGTACCACATGGAGCATTGTAAGTTTAGAGTTTAACAGTATCTTTATTCAGCAGTTTTAATGTTTCTAGATTGAATAAATTCGAGGTTCATCTAAAGTTTAGAACTGCGAGTTAAGAAATTGATCAGAAGCAACAACTAGTTTCATAACTTGCAATGTTAGTGAAGTAGTTGAAACATACATCCACATTGCATTAGGGTTATATAGTTGATACAATCCTGTTTTTCAAATGAAATACAAAATAAATCACTTGAAGAGATGATAAATTTCCTACCTGAGTACTTCACATCACAATGCAGATATTTTTTCTATACCTTGACTGATAAATTTAGTTAAATACCTCACATAGTTGCTATCAAATTCACACAGCTTAGGTTTAGCACACAACTAAAGTCTAGATCAAAGCCTACAAAAAACTTAGTAAAACATCGACTTCCGTGTCTAAATTTAAGGAATTTAAAGCTATTCTCGTAAATAAACCACCTTCCTATTCACAGAACAGCTACATTGGTTGCCTGGTGTGGGGATTAACAGTAAAACCACCAAAAACACCATCTGATCTCATCGTGATTACAACAACTAATAACCCGTAAAATAATCTAGCAAAACCAAAGTCCGGCATAACGCCAATATCACAAGCACATAAAATACACATATAAGAATTGTTCAATTAAAAAGGAAAAAAAGAAAGAAAGAAACCTTTAGAATTGTAGTATTGATTCTCGATGTTAACATCTTGCTCTTCTTGTTCTTCGTCAGAGTACTCAAACCCATAATCCTCCATATTAGCATCTACAAAACAATAAAATGATATAGCTTTCTAACAAGGAGAACCATATGCAATGGTAGATAATATATGTATGAATGACGTAGTGAAGAAGACGTCATTCAGTAGGTGTCAAAGAAAGCACAGGGTAAGAACAGGGCTTAACATTGAACATGGCTTAACATTCAACTAACTTAAACTACCAACTCTACTACCTTCAGAACTTCTCAGAAATTATATACCTATACAAGATTCAACAGATATACAGATCAAATTCAGCATAAAATTTATTTTTTATCCATTCAGAGGAGAAACAAAGAAAAAAAGAATAAGATTAACTAATAAATCTAGGATTTGGCGGTTTGTAGTTTATATGCTTCAAATTGTATTTGAACACAAACATAGACATTACGTGCATTGCTATTCTAATTTAGTACATGATATGAAGCATGATTTAAGCATTGGAGTTGGAGCACTCTGCATGCTGCTCCAACTCGGAGCTCAACATGCGATGAAGGAGCTCATCGACTCTGTGACTGCGTGTTTTTGTGCCAGCATAACGCCGTCTTGGCTCCCTTGCTTCACTTTCGAGTTTAAATTAAAATTAAACTCGATGAGTGCACTGTGGATGTATAACTTTGTCTCCTTTTTTCTCCCCCTTGTATCTAATTTAATTTTTATCACTATAATGCAAGAAGTAGAAGGCATACTTCTAAATTCTGATATCATTACACGATTCATAGCATCACATCTTTATAGTTGTATAAATATTTGATGTATGTCTTTTGAATCACGAGCTATATTTCGACAAACCAGCAATCCGGATAGAAATTTACCAATCTACAATTAAAGAGCGTACAACTAAGCTTAATTAGAACCAATTAAAAACTAAAAAAATTAGGGTTTCAATTTGAAACCCCCAATTCTAAAATTAGTGTTCAAAACTTACCAAATTCAAGTTTTAACTTCAACTTAGCTAATATCGAAAACGATACAAGAATCGCAACAGCAAATACAGATCTAGAGGCTCTTTTCCTCTATATTACTTTCTTATTCGCCATCAACGTCACGAAAACCTTGCAAAATCAACAATATCGAAATCAAATACACGCACGCACAAACATATAAACATTATAATATAACATCAAGGGGGAGAGAGAGATTGTAATTACAAAAGAGTAGAGATGGACAATATCGTTGCGATGTCTAATTGGGATACGTCGGCAAGAAAATCCAAATGAACATTGTAATGAAATTCCGGCGAGAGAAATTACGATGCAGATTAGGGGAGTGAAACTCGGTAAAGATTGACGAAATTATTGAGGGTGTTCTTCAGGGAGAGGAGAGAGTGAAGAGAGAGAGCGTAATCGCGACTCGAGAGAAAAGAGGTGATGTGGGTGTTCTTCAGAGAGAAGATAGAATGAAGAGAGATGTTTTTGAGTTTTTTGTTTTTATTTTTGGTTTTATGTTTTTAATATTTTTTGTTTTATTTTTAATTGAAAAGAGGGGGAAATGTGTGTGAAAAAGAGGGGGGGAGAATTTGACTAAGGAAAAAAACAGAGGGGGGAAACATGGAGGGAATGAAATATTTGCTAAAGGGGGGAAACGGGGAAGGCGCGCTGATTAATTTTTTAAAAACAGACATATAACATCAGTTTAGCTAAAACACTGATGTTTATAAAACCAAAAGACATCGGTTGCTCAAAACTGATGTCTAAAACACCTTTTACATCGGCGCCAAAAACAATCGATGTCTTTGAGGCGATGTCTATTCTACTTTTTCTAGTAGTGGATCAACACGAAAAGATTGGAGTCAATAACTAGATGATGCACTTTGGGCTTATAAAACGGCATACAAGACACCATTGGTATGTCACCTTATCGCATTGTCTATGGGAAGCCTTGTCATCTACCAGTGGAACTTGAGCATAAAACATATTAGGCAATTAAAAAATTCAACATGAACTTGGATGAAGCTGGTTTGCATCGCAAGCTACAATTTTCGGAATTAGAGGAGTTACGCAATGAAGCTTTTAAGAGTGCTCAGATTTATAAAGGAAAAACGAAGGTGTTTCACGATAAGATGATTCAAAGGAGGCAAATTGAGGTTGGTCAGAAAGTGCTCTTGTATCACTCTAGGTTGCGTCTTTTTCCTGGAAAGTTGAGATCAAGGTGGATTTGTCCGTTTGAAACACTACAAGAAAAACGGGTAAATACGACCGATTAAAAATCGGTTGTATTTAGTTAAATTCGACCGTTTTCGGTCGTATTTAACTAAATACGACCGGTTTTTGGACCGGTCGCATTCGCTCGAGTAATATTTAGTAAATCGGTCATATTTAGTATGCGCACGGTTAAATTCGACTGCTTAAATGCGACCGAAAGCGGTCGAATTTGTTTTCACCTAAAATTTGAAAATCCTGCCCAAAAATTTAAATTTTTTAAAAAAATTAAAAAGTCCGCGTAAACTATAAATTCGACCGTATATGGTTAAAAATATTGTTCTAAATTCGACCGAATGTGGTTGAATTTACGTGCACCAGATTTGAAAAAAAAAATCTTGCCGAAAAATTCTCAGATTTCGGTGAGCTTCAAAAATCCGACAACCATGCCGATAACTCCGATATTGCCAAAAATGAGAATTTTTCGATTCAATTTCACACAATAAATTATTTTCAAAATCTAAAACTAACATCACCAACAATACAATCCATTTTCCGATCAAAATGACAACTTTTCCGGCCAAACTCAAAATAATGTAAAATTCGACAAAATTCAACACTCAATATCACAAAACAAAGTCAATAACCTATACAATCAATTATCAATTATTATATTAACATATAACCCATTCAAGAACACAATAAATGATTCAAAAATAATACCAAATCACAAATATCAAGTTTTCGATTCGAAATTTTCACATATATACTCTTACAATTTTCCTAAATTTAAACCAACAATAAAAAATGATATAAAAACACAAAATTTTGAAGACCCGTTTAATATTTTGTTCAAGAAAATAAAGATAAAAGATAAGAGTTGGGGCGGATGTTTGTGCGAATAGAAAATAAAAAGAGGTGGTCAGAGAAAAAGGGGATTGGCCGAAAAAAAGAACGAAAAAGGGGGAGGGAGGGGGTTGAGTAATGATGGTGAGAGAATAGGGGAGGGGGAGGGTAACGAGAGAACAGGGGAGGGGTCGGGAGCAGAGAGAACAGGGGAGGGGAAGGGGGCAGAGGACAGGGGGTGGGGGGTGGGGGTGGGGGGTTTAACTTAAAAAAGATATTGAATTTTAGTTTTTTTTAAAAAGTAAAATCAGCCGTTGGATTATAGTTTAGTGATTGAATTTGGCACGTTGGATCTAAATCACGCGGATCGCTAACATGGACATGCTAAATACGACCGCAATCGGTTGAATTTAGTAGTGTCAATTTATAAATTCATATCTTACATATTTTCTGTTATAAAATTAAAATCTGAATAATTTCTCTAAAAATATATTGTAATTTGTTAAACTTTTTCTTAAAATATTAAAATATTATAATTTATTTTAACAACTCATTTTTTAATTAAATTCTGAAAATAATTAATATTACCGAATGCATTCATAATAGATAAATACAATTGATTTCTACTAAAATTACAATTTTTAAAAAAGCAGGAAATTTCCCCCACTTTTGCAACCAATGTTTTAAAAGTGCAGGAAATTTCCCGTCATTTCAAAATGTCAAATTCGACCGAAAACGGTTGAATTTAGGAGTGTCAAAAAATTGGCGGGCGGGAAAATTTTCCTCATTTTTTTTGGAAAGGGTAAATTCGACCGAATGCGGTTGAATTTAGGAGTACTGCTAAATTCAACCGTACACCCATTTTTTTGGTAAGGCTAAATTCGACCAAATGAAGTTGAATTTAGGAGTACGGCTAAATTCAACCGCATACGGTCACATTTGTTGCTAAATTTGACCGCATAAATATGACCGTAATTAAATACGACCGCATGCGGTTGAATTTAGCCGCACCCCTTAAATTCAACCGAAAGGGGTTGAATTTGACCCCGGTTGTATTTAATCGGTTGTATTTAGCCTTGTTTTCTTGTAGTGAAATTGTGGAGGTATTTTTACATGGAGCTGTTGTGATTAAAAAAGATGTTGGAAATACATTTAAGGTAAATGGGCATTGTATGTGACCATTTCTGGTGCTTAAAATCTAAAGCACATCGTCTAGCCAAAGACAATAAAGAAAAGCGCTTATTGGGAGGCAACCCAAGGTTAATGTAAGTGTTTATAATTATTATTTTTATTATTATTGTTATATATATAGTTATTATTGTATTATTAATGGATAATCTATTTCTTTTTACTCTCCACAAGATGCCTTGATAATTTTGTGTTAAGTATTTCAGTGGTGAAGGTATAATTTAAAATTTTGAAAAAAAACATGTTCGAGGTGCGAACATCCTTCTCGAGGCGTATACATTTTCTGTGAGTTGACAAGGAAACGCACCGGGGACCGCGCGCACTACCTGCGGTGTGCAAAGTCTCTGTAGTTGAAGAATTTACACGCGAGCTAGTGCAAGTGCATTGCACATTATCAAGTTGATCTACAATAACTACAAGAAAAAAATTTAGAAGTTCGGTCGTATTTAACTAAATTCGATCGGCTAATTACAACCGGATAATTACGATCACTTAAATTTGACCAAGGCAGTCGAATTTAAATTTTCATCTAAAATTTGAAAATCCCTCCCAAATAAATAAATTTTCTGAAAAAATGCAAAAGACCCGTCCAAAAATTAAATTCGACCGTAAATGATTAAAAATACAATTCTAAATTCTACTACCTTCGGTCGAATTAGCTAGCACAATTTTTTTGCCGAAACTGATTTTTTTTTAAAATCGGTGAGGTGAATTATTTATATTCCGCTCACATTCGGGAAGCCCGCAATACAATGAAGAACTCAGTTTTCGCACCAAGCTATGAACACCATTAAATCTCAACCAAATCAAGCGTTTAATATCACAAATTAAAGATAATATCACTTAAAATCTACTACCAATAACCATATTAACAGATAATTTAAGGACAAGAACAAAAATTAAATAAAAAATTTAACTATAATTTGACTTTATTAATCAATACCCGATAACGTTATTTGCAACCAGATCAAATAATTACACAAAAAATAATCCAAGAAATAAATGGGGCCTCTCGATATTCGCCGTCCATTTAAACATCCGGAAATCTCTGACCAACCAAAGGGCCACTTTCATTCACTTCTCCGTCAAAATCAAAATCGATGTGACGCTCAGCAACAAAGCGGATAATTAGCTTCCACCGTCGTTTTTCTTACCGAGTCAAAGCTCCGAACCAGTACCCAAGCACTTAGAGCTCTTGCCCGAACCTGAAATTAATGGAAGAACTGCTCAATTTAGTGAACCTCATGCTTAAATGGCCTTTTTAAAAGATCAAGGGTGGGACTTAAGATCTAAAATATTTGACAAATTATAGATATATATATATATATATATATAGGATTACAAAACGTTATTTTTTAAGCTACAAGTTATCTGTATTCAAGTCTGGTCCAAATTATTGGCCCATTTATCTAGTTTAAATGGCCTTTTAAATGGCCTTTTTAAAAGATCAAGGGTGGGACTTAAGATTAAAATATAATCTTACTCCAAAGTTTCAGATCAAAATAATTTTATTTGGTTTGTCATTTTAAAAGTCAAAAATCAGTTTGACTAGTCAAACTACCTAGTGTTTAGTCCTGAATTGGTGTTTCAATTTTTTTTAAAAAAATATTTTTAATCGATCCCACCGTATGGATGTTAATAGATATATATTAGTGATATAACCAAAGTTTCAGATCAAAATAATTTTATTAGGTTTGTTATTTCAACAGTCAGGCATCAGTTTGACTAAAACTGCTATCTAGTGTTTAGTCCTGAATTGGTATTTCGATTTTTTTAAAATTATTTTTCATCGATCTAACCGTATGAATGCCAATATATATATATATTAGTGATATAACCAAAGTTTCAGCTCAAAATAATTTTATTTGGTTTGCCATTTTAAAAATCAACTACCTAGTGCTTTGTCTTGATTGGTGTTGCGATTTTTTTTGAATAGTTTTAATTGATCCAACCGTATGGATGTCAATATATATATATATATTAGTGATACAATCAAAGTTTTAGATCAAATTAATTTTATTTGGTTTAATATTTTAACAATTAAGAATCAGTTTAACTGAAACAGTTAACTAGTGTTTAGTCCTGAATTGGTATTTCGATTTTTCAAAAATATTTTCCATCGATCCAACCGTATGAATGTCAATAGATATATATATCTATACTATATTATAATAGATGAAACATTAAAAGTTTGGTAGTCGGTCGGTCGGTACTTGGTGAAATTACGTAATTACCCTTACCTAATTATTTCAAATCCTAATTATGGGGGTCTAATTATTGGGGTCGATCAATTCTAATTCTAATTGATATTAAAGTCAACTTCCTTTATTCCTTTACCAATTTTAATTCTATTTTATATTGAACTCTATATCATTATAATTTATATTAAATTCAACTTCTTCTACCAATTTATATTTTAACCTATATCGAGTTCTATGTTATTTTAATTTGTTACTTCGGGCTAAATTAATATGCAAACTAAATATAATTATTAAAATTTAGTTGATATGTCATGTGAATCGGACTAAGATAAAATAATAATATTATCAGTCCTAAAAAAATATACAAATGAACTTGAATAAACAAAATAATATATTTTATTTATCCAGTATAAAAAAAACTACATTATACAATTGATTCAGACTAATACAAAACTAAAATAAAAATACAATTCGACCAACAAAAATAAAATAACATATACTAATTATTCAGTATAAAATAAAATTATCTTATTGATCCACAGTTAAAAAAAATAATATTAAAATAAAAATAATTAGTTTGATTTAGTCGGTGTATTGGGCATAGGGCTAAAATAAAATATTATAAACCATTGATCCGAGATAAATCAAATTAATATTAGACTAAGTATAATTCGTATCCTATTGATGTGAACTAATATTCAAATTTAATTAAAACATAAATATATTTTTTTTTAAAAAATACACATAGAATTAGCAATAAAATTATATCGTTCAATCAGTAATATTGTCTTTTTAAATATCTTTTATAGAATTAATTTTAATCGATTAGTAATCAACATGCTAAAATAATATTTTTTAAGGACCCAATATTATGAAGACATTATATTTTTACCCTCAATAAAATAATAATTTTGTTATAATAACGTTTCTTCTTACCAATGCTGTCACTTTAAATAAGTTTAAATGTTCTAAAAAGTTGTGAACATATACGTCTACTAATATTCTAATTCTAATTGATATTGAAGTCAACTTTCTCTATTATTTTACCAATTTAAATTCTATTTTATATCGAATTCTATATCATTAAAATTTATATGAAATTCAACTTCTTCAACCAATTATATTTTAATTCATATCGAGTTCTATGTTATTCTAATTTGTTATTTCCGGCTAAATTAAATTTAATCAAACTAAATATAATTATTAAGATTTAGTTGATATATCATGTGAATCGGGCTAAGATAAAATAATAATACTATCAATTTTAATCAATTAAGTAATCATCATGGTAAAATAATATTTTTAAGGTCCCAACATAATGAAGACATTATATTTTTACACTCAATAAAATAATAATTTTGTTTTAATAATATTTCCCCTTACCAATGCAATCACTTTAAATAAGTTTAAATATTCTAAAACGTTATGAACATATACGTCTACTAATATAATAATTATGAAGTCATATCATTTAAAGTTTTAAATGAACAAAATTAAAAAATGAATTCAATTTTTAAAAAAAAAATTATATAATATTAAAAAAAAACTATCGCACGGGTTTTAAGCTAGTTTATATATATTAGTGATATAACCAAATTTTCAAATCAAAATTTTTTTTTGTTTGGCATTTTGAAAGTCAAATATTAGTTTGACTAGTACAACTACCTAGTGTTTAATCCTGAATTGGTTTTTCAATTTTTTTTAAAAATATTTTTCATCGATCCAACTGTATGGATGTCAATATATACATATATATATATATATTAGTGATATAACCAAAGTTTCAGATCAAAATAATTTTATTTGGGTTGACATTTTAAAAGTCAAACATCAGTTTGACTAGTACAACTACCTAGTGTTTAGTCGTAAATTGGTGTTTTGATTTTTTAAAAAATATTTATAATCGATCCAACTGTATGGATGTCAATATATATATATATATATATATTAATGATATAACCAAAGTTTCAGATCAAAGTAATTTTATTTGCTTCATCATTTAACAGTGAGGCATCGGTTTGACTAAAACAGCTAACTTGTGTTTCGATTTTTTTTAAAAACAATTTCATCGATTCACCCACATGGATGTGAATAAATATGTATATAGTGATATTACTAAAGTTTCAGACCAAAATAATTATTTTGGTTTATCATTTTAACAGTTAGGCATTAGTTTGATTTGACTTGTACAGCTAAGTAGTGTTCAGTCCTGAACTGGTGTTTTAATTTTTTCAAAAATATTTTTAATTGATCCAACCATATGGATGTCAATAAATATATATAGCCAAAGTTTCAGACCAAAATAATTTTATTTGGTTTGTCATTTTAAAAGTCAAGTATCAGTTTGACTAGTACAATTAACTAACCTCAATTTTATTTTATAAACAAATAAAAATAATTGAAATTCTTTTAACGCACAATTTATTTTTTCAAGAACTAAATATTTTTTTTTGGATAAAGTTTATACTCTCCCATATTCATAATTCTAAAATAATCACTAACATTTAAATAAGTTTTTTTTATTAAAATTAAAATTTTAAAAAATTAAATTACATATGAATCCCATTGAATATAACTTCGAAAAGGACGGGAAATTTCCCTCACTTTTTTTCGAAAATTTAAAAAGTGTGGGTAAATTTCATGCCATTTTGAAATATAAAATTTGACCGAAATCGGTTGAATTTAGAAGTGCCAAATAATTTATTTTGCGGAAAAATTTCCTCCACTTTTTTATTAGGGCTAAATTCGACCGAAAATTTTTTGGGTCAAATTTAGGGGGCTAAATTCGACTGGTTTAATTTCGACCATTTTAATTTCAACCGTTTTCGGTTAAAATTGGTTGTAAATATGACCGTTTAAACACGACCGTTTGAATTTGATCGAGGCCGGTCGAATTTAGCCGTGTCCAAAGGATTTGACCGCATGTGGTCGAATTTAACCCCAATCAAATTTGAATCAGTTGTATTTAAGCTTGTTTTCTTGTAGTGAATATTATTGGGCCCAACTGTAAGCCCATTCACTTCCTGTACTGCCCGATTAATGGAGGCCCATTTCATCTCCATTCTCCAAATGCGTTGCGCTGCCAGATAATTTACTGTGGTGCACATGGCTACTGTTTATAAGACTACTGTTGTTAGGCTTTCCACATCCACAGGCCCGTTTTAATTGAAGTTCAGGCGCATATCATATGCCGATGTCGATCAAATTTAGCTGTGTCCAAAGGATTTGACCGCCTGCGGTCGAATTTAACCCCATTCGAATTTAAATCAGTTGTATTTAACATTGTTTTCTTGTAGTGAATGTTATTGGGCACAACTGTAAGCCCCTTCACTCCCTGTACAGCCCGATTAATGGAGGCCCATTTCATCTCCATTCTCCAAATACGTTGCGGTGCAAGATAATTTACTGCGGTGCACATGGCTACTGTTTGTGAGACTACTGCTGTTAGGCTTTCCACAGCCACAGGCCCGTTTTAATTGAAGTTCAGGCCCATGTCATATGCTGCTGTCCAGAGTTGTTTATAAGGAAAAAAATTAAATCGCTGGCAGGGTGAATTGAACCCTGGACTGCATGACCAACTGTGCTAGCCAACTACTCATGTGCAATATTGGACTTCAGTTTTAATATACTGAAAATTTCTTGGAATTAAATCAACGAGAGACACCGTTTCCTGCTTATTTTTGGAGAAACACTTCATTCAAATGGAGAGGGAGTACTTCTAACTTTCTTTGTAAACTATTATTCTTTATTTTAGTTTTGTATTTTTTAGATTATTTTTTCGTTCTTTCATAATTAGTATATTATTATATATATTATTATTTTATTCATTAAGGACAATGACCAGTTCAACTGTGGGGAGGTGTTCTCAATATTATTAAAAATTAAAAAAAAATTGGTGTTGTAAATTAGTTAGTGCATGATATGTTAAAATAAATAATAGCATATTTCATAATTAATTTCATATAAATTACATAAAATCATATTACTGTAATATATATTAGTTGCATAACATCGCATGGTCTCGATTTAGTAGTAGTACAAGTCAGTGGCCTATGATGATATTTTGTATAGCTTATTTCTAACTAAATCTTGCTATGATCACTTGATATTGCAATGCGTAGTGTCACTGGTGCAGAACTTATTTTCACCACACAATTTTCCGATGCTCTTGTACTGAGACTCAGATATCCTTGTTTCTTGAGGGGTAGCTTCTTGTTGATAATTAGAATTTTGACTATTCATTTTTTAGCTTAGTACGTAAATGCTAAAGTTTGAGGGAAACTATGGGATATAAATGTCTTGAAAAAAAACAGAAAAAAAGAAGAAGTAAAAATAGTAGTAATAAATTACACAAAAAAAGTGGTATAATTGACTAGGTTGAGCTCATTACTACTCGAGTAATTAAGTCTGAGGGGACTTTGTGCCTAGTAACCTAAAGTCTTTATAGTTTGGGATTGCTGACCTAACGCTCGCTACATGGGTGTTAGTGTATAAATCTTTAGGGATCTCGACCATTGCACGGTTAAATAAATCACTTAATATATATGTGTGTATAATATGATCGGCGAAGTCTGAGAGTGGTCGTAACCCTGAGAAGCCACCTGACCTTAGACCTAGCTTGTGAAGTCTTATGGTGGTTGTAACTCACTTACCCTAAGGAGCTTCCTAAGCTTAGACCGAGCATATAAAAAAATAATATGTGTATAGTTAGTAATATTGTAGAAATAAAAGAAGACATAGAAATCCCTTGCTTAACTTGAATGATGGCTGTTTCTAAGTAACGGAGTATTCAAGATCTATTCTAGTGATCAACTTGGGAGCTATTAACTTGCGTGACTTGTCATGTTGAAACTTGTATGCCTTTGTTCTTGGTTCAGTAGAGAGCATTTTGTTAATCTAACCACACGCGCACTCTGCACTTGTATGTACTATGTGGCGATGTTTTAGTATGAGCTTGATGTGTTTAACTTGTTGCATATCCTGAGAGTATTGCTGACTTGGTGTACAATAATATGTTTGAGATCCTTTGCATTTTTAATCATCTACTTGCATTCACACTACAAGAATAATGTCAATAGACATCACAAATTAGACATCGGTGAACTTTTCCACTGATGTTAAAAGAGTATTGACATCACCCCGTGTTTTGTGATGTCTTTGTTCTTTGTAGACATCGGTTATAATTAAACCGATGTCTAAAATTCACCAAAAAAACAAAATTCGTGCCCACCATTTCTTCCCCCATTAGTGAAATTTTCATTCAGTTTTTAGTTCTACATTCCTCCAATCCCAAAATCTCCCCCCTTAACCAAATTTTGGTTTCCCCCAAATCAATCTTTAGACACAAAATCAAAACAAAAAATCAAAACTAAAAACTAAAATACAGAAAACTGTTCTCTCTCTCTCAAACCTCTCTCTCTCTCTCGAACCCCTCCCTCCCTCTCTCTCTCTCTCTCTCTCTCTCTCTCTCTCTCTCTCTCTCTCTCTCTCTCTCTCTCTCTCTCTCTCTCTCTCTCTCTCTCTCTCTCTTCTTCCCTCTCTCTCTCTCTCCCCTCTCTCTCTATCTCTCTCACCTCTCTCCCCTCACAATCTCTCTGAACTCCGACCATCATCTCACCATCATAATCTCTCAAACCTCTCTCTCTCTCTCTCTCGAACCTCTCTCTCTCTCTCGAACCTGTCTCTGGAACCTCTCTCTTTCTCTCTCTCTGAACCTCTCTCCGCTCTGAATCTCTCCGTTAAGCCTCTTTCGTTTAACCTCTCTACTTCGGTAAGTGTTGTATCTTCTTGAATCGAACTGGTCTTCTCTGCATGAAGACCAGTTTTAAAAAGTTGAGGATTTTTGAATTCAAAACCCTAATTTGTAAATTGGGGTTTTTTTCTAATTCGAAACCCTTATTTTTTTTATTAATTTAGTGTCAAATCTTGTTACTAATACTTTTCTTCTTGTTGTATACATGACCTAATCCGAGAAAAAGATTTAAAGCTTTAGGTAATTTAGATTTTTTAGTTGTACCTAATCTGGCAAAAGGCTCGTAAGCGGAAAAACGGACAAGAGGTCGATGAAGATTTGGCTGTTGTATGTGATAAAATTGTAAGTTTTAATTTTGGTTAAATTACATTAAAGTAGGCGAATCAGTAAAATTAGGACGACATAAATCAATCAAAAAAGAAGAAGGGTGATTAGGTTAATTTATTTTCTTGTTAACAGAACGCATTGTTGGAAAAAAAGAAGAAGGGTGAGATTCATTTTTCTGGTGCTGAAGATGTTCTGACAACGGCTTTGGAGAGTCGTGAGCATTCTAGAAGGGTTCGGGCTGTTGGAGGGTACATCACTCCAAAAAAATACTTTAATTTGCCAAGAGAGCCAAAGCTTCGAATCACAAAGGCAGAGTTGATGGCCCGTGATCGACAAAGGGATGAACTGCTTGAAAAAAAAACGCAAGCTCTCGAGGCAGAGATTGATCGCTTGAAGTCAGTGATCGAAAGTGGAGGTACTTTTCACTCTCCAATGCCATCTGAAAAGGCAAGTTTCAATCCGGAAAAGGATAAAGAAATGAAGTCAAATCCACCACCTGCAAGAGGAGTTGTGTTGGTATATGAAGATGATGACTGTGTTTTTACAGATGGCCCAACTAGGCCTTCACCTCCTGGAAGGCACGTAAGTTATTTTAATTTTGTGAGCAACCTTGTCATTTATCTTACTAAGGTAAATCATTGTTACCTTAATTTTTTAATTTTTTTTATTTAAATATTATAGGCCCAACAATCTTGTGAGCTATCTGTCGAGAGACTTGAGAATAAGGTTGCATTTGGTATGGTATATCCTCGCGAGGATAATTTAACTGATTTGGTACATGGAGTTGATATACCAATTGGACATCAATGTGTCTCCGTTGATGGCCTCATAAAACCAAATGCCTTGCTTCCAGCTGAGACACGTGGTGATGACATGATGACTGTCCGCGATGCTCTAGGATCTTTTTTGGTATGGCCTGAGGAATTAATTAGCTACACAAATGTTGCGGTATAATGAATAATATATATATGTATAATATTGTCTGAATTTTGAAATTAAATTGTTCATTTCAAGATATTAAAAATTAAGTGGTATGTACATTTTATTTTGGTTTTATATTATCATCAGGTGCAGAAAAAAGAAAGGCCCCGAACAAGTGCTGAAAAAATAAAAAAAAATGACGGGTTGCAGGATTTGAAGGCACAATTTCTTCAAGCAAAGCCAGGTGCGAAAGTGCCAAAGGGCTTTAAGCTGTTGTATAAACATGCAACAACTTGGATGAAAACTACCGGGGTCAGTATCCAGGTTCGATGTGAGCCGAATGTGTTTGGACATGAAAAACAATTTATTTGTTGCATGAGAATGTTGTGTCTTTATTGGAGTTTGAAATGTTGGGCCAAGCAGTAGTTGCAAGTTACATGGCGTAAGTTACCTTTTTTTTCTTTTTAATGATCATTTTTTTAATGTTTGTAATTTTCCAGAACTTGCATTTTAATATCAGCACTCTTTCGATAGGCACTTGCATTCTGAGATTAGTCAAATACCAGAACTGGCGGAGACATTTGCTTTTATTGACCCCGGATCCACATATCACGTGAATGCTGATTTTGAAGAATACATTTTAAATCGGTTGAGAGAGGGTAACTCGGATCGCCTATTCTTTCTTCCGCATAATCAGAAGTAAGTACTTATTGTAATACTGAAAATTAAAAACATGGATAGTACAGTACAAATTTCTATGTGATGTGTCCTATCTGTCTTTGTTTTTTTATGAAAATAGTATGCATTGGATTTTGGTCGTTATCTTGGAAGGGGAAATATATATTCTGAATCCACTACCTCGCCCGACACAATTTTCAGAACTAGAAAAGGCGTTATCAAGGTAAATTTTTATTAACGTAACAGTTTGGTATAATTGCATGTTCATTTCTCTACATTATATGAGATTTTATGTTTTTTATGCAGGGCTTTGAAAAGTTACAACTCTGAAACCGGCAGGGACAACAAGATGGCCAAGGCAATGTTTCTTAGTGTAAGTACAATAGATTGAGTACCTAATATTTGTGCTTAATATATATGATTTATTTGACATGCCTGATTTGTCTTTTAATTAATGAAATAGGGATCTCTCAAACAACCCGGTGGGATTGAATGTGCGTATGTAATAATGCGATACATGAAAGAAATTATCGATGATGACAAGTTGAATTTTGCAAAAAAGGTATTACCTTGACGCTTCCAGTTTGCTATATACTGAGATATGGTTACTTTTCGATATGGTTACTTTTGATTCATGTACTGAATTTTGTTTGTTTAGAATTTGTAGTGGTTGGCCAAGACTCGATCGTGTTACAACATTGAACAGCTAGATGAAGTTCGCATTGAGGCTCTGCAGTTCATCCAAGAGCATATCTGATCAATTCTTGTACTCAAGGTCTTTTCTTTTACGTAGTCGTATATTTGGTAATTTAGACGGTTCTGTGTAGTAAGAATGTAAGTGTATGAATGCTGGGGTTGCTGTATAGGTTTGCAAATGCTGGGGGTTGTACATTTGGTAATGTAGATTCTGTAGTTTTTGAATGATTGATGCAGATGATGGGGTTGGTGTTGGTGATTTTTGGATGATTGATGCAGATGATGGGGTTGGTGTTGGTGGTTTTCGGATGATTGAATGGTTAAATGTATGAATGATTGACTGGTTAGATTTGTATGGATGCGTATTATTCCAATGTTTTAGTTTTGGTTATGTAGTAAAGGACATCAGTTTTATTTATAACAAATATCTATTAGTAACGAGTACATCGCTTTTTTAGAAAATTAGTGATGTAAAACTTTACACAATTTGGTCTATAAATTTCTTACACATCACTTTTAATTAAGAAAAGCTGATGTCAAAAAAGATAATGTACATCACTTTAAGGTAAAAAACTGATGTCAAAGGAATCCAGGTTCAATTCTAAATTAAACATAGAAATCACTTTGTTTAAGATAAAACTGATGTCAAGTGACGTTATTAACATCACTTTTAACCAAACAAAACTGATGTCAAAAAACGCAATGTACATCAGTTTAAGACAAATAACTGATGTGAAAGACTAACATGTTCAAGCCTAAATGATACATAGACATCACTTCATTCTAGAAAAAACTGATGTCTATACGCTTAATTAGACATCACCTTTCATTAAAGAAACAGATGTTTAATATGCCATTTTACATCACCTCTGTCAAAATTATCGATGTTTTTGTGACAAAAAACATAGCTCAATATATGTTTAATATATTTTAATAGGTGTAATTTAGTTATTAAATAATTTTGTTATAGCATTTTTTGTGAAAAATCATCACATAGACATCAGTGTTTTTCACTAAAATCGATGTTTTTGTGACAAAAAACATAGCTCATGATATGTTTAACATGTTTAATTAGGTGTAATTTAGTTATTAAATAATTTACTTATAGCATTTTGTTCTAATAATCAACACATAGACATCTGTTTTTTAACTAAAATCGATGTCTAATCCAGTATAGACATCGGGTATTCACCGATGTCTAGAATAGACATCACCGACATCAACATCGGTTGCGAAACAGCATAGACATCGGCCAAAAAGCGATGTCTATGGACTTTTTTCTTGTAGTGTCATGTAGGTAATTGTAGTCCTCCATCGCCTGAGGACGACTATATTATATGGGATGGGTAGATTTTGTGGGTATATCTTCTATAAACCCTCACGAGACACAACTCGTCTTACTAGGGCTGCCTAGGGGTTTAACGGCTTGTTGCATATGCTCAATACAATCGTGTCATCTACGAAAGTGGAGTTAGTTAATTAGATAATTTTATTTCTCTTATTTGCCCGAGGACGTGCAAAATGCTAATTGTAGGGATATTTGATAGAATATAAATTTGTGTAAATTTTAGATGATATTTATCCCCATATTGATTATATTTTGCATTTAATTGGATCTTTATTAATTAGTTTATAATATTTTATTGGAGGAATCAAAGAATTCTAAGTTGGAAAGGATTGTATCTAAATTAGAAGAAAATTCGGATTTGTTGGACTGTTCGAGCAAGACTTATTGTTTGGGTCGTATCTTGAGTTTCATTCATCAGATTTGGACGATTCAACAACCCACGCGAAGATAACGAGATTCTCTTTAATTAGAGAATGGTCTAAACTTCAAAATACACTCGGATCATCCAAGTAACTGCATAGAAAAGTCAACTACAAATTTTGACCGTAGAATCCCATTCAATTTTGGAAACTCTTTTTTATTCCCAGGAACAATAAAAATACTTTTTATATTAGGTTTATATTATTAGAGATAGATATATTCATAGCCACCAAGGAGAGAAGAATATTTTAAGGAGAAGATTGTGCGCTTGGTAATTTCGAATTAAGGATTTCTCTTCTACATCTTTACTTTGTATTGTATTCTCAACTTTTTATGATTTTAATGTACTTATTCATGACTATGGTAGGATAAACCTTCTTTGTTGGAGGGTTGTTTTGAATCCCTAAACCAAATATAATTTTATGAGTATTAAACTTGAATTCTTGAGATGTGCTTGATTATGCTTATATGTTCGTCAATGCTTTTAGAGATACTTGAATTAACAATGGTATGTGGTCATCCAAGTTTGTTATGTGATTTTTATCTCTAAAAAGTCAATTAATCTTTCTATGTGGTCATGGGATTAATTGTATAAGTTTGTAATTCATATTACCTTTTCTATTTGGTCATGAGATTATATGAATAGCAAAGTTTATTTATATGTGGTCATGATAAGTTTTCTGTAAGTATTTAGCATATCGAGGATATAATTCAAGACTTGTACTCCCTCCGTCCCCCTCAATTCTTTATGTTGGGGGATGGGGACTCGGCACACACTTTAATGCTCTTATTAAATGTAGTTGCATAATTTTTTTAAATTTTTTTTTCTTCGAAATAAAAATATTATGTTCTAAATTTTATAAAAAAAGAGAAAAATTTAAAAATAAATTACGGAAGTATACTTTATAATTGTCTTAAAATGCGTGTAGAGCATGTGAAAAATACTGTAAAGAAATGAGAGGGACGGAGGTATATGTCATGGGTTTAGTGGTGGATTTACATGTTTTCCAACATCTCTCTCCAATTGTTTACACACAAATTTTTCATTAAGTTGTATTTAATTTAATTAAAAACAATAAATCAAACCAAATCACATTCTTATTTTTTATTCAAGATTAAAGCAAGAAGCAAACCATTGATCTTTGGCGTTAACGATACCCTTACTTATTCTATATTATATTCGACACAAAAAAGGTCTAAGTTGAGTCACATCAATTTTCATCTATAATATTTTCTAACAGGAGTTAAATACGAATGTGGTTGATTCACTACAACAAAAATTACTAAAATCCACCGCCAAATATCGGTGGAATTTATCTATAATCGACCATATTCGGTGGATTTCAGTATAAAATCGACCGAAACATGTTGGTGGCTTTTAAGAGGGTGGATTTTAAGTTTTGCGGTGGAATTTATAAAAAATCGACCGAATCTTTGGTCACTTTTATAAAATTTGAAATTTGAAATTTTGTGAAAATTTGAATCTCCCCCCTAAATAAATTATACCAAAATCGGTCGATTTTAACATTAAATATTTCAAAAAAAAAAAGAGAATCACCCCACCGATGAACCAAGACTCATTCGTTGGATCTTGCTGCTACAAGAGTTTGACATTGAAATAAGGACAAGAAAGGATCTGAGAATGTTGTAGCTTATCATCTGAGTCGCTTGGTGAGGGAGTAAGAAGATGTGCCTATAAATGAGACATTTTCGGACGAACAACTTCTCCAGATTGAGGTAAGTGCTCTAAAACACTTTATTACATGGTATGCAGACATTGTGAATTACTTGCACACTTTTTTAAACATGATTCAAAATTTTATGTGTGGGATGATCCATATCTTTGGAAGTATTGTCCCGATCTAGTAATAAGAAGATGTTTTCCTGATAATTAATTTGAATCTGTGTTAAGGTTTTGTCATAATTATGCATGCGGAGGGAACATAAAATATAAACTATATTGGGAAATTAAAAAATTCAACATAAAACATATTTATTAAAACAATAAATCAAACCAAATCACATTCTTAATTTTTATTCAAGATTAAAGCAACAAGCAAACCATTGATCTTTGGCTTTAACGATACCCTTACTTATTCTATATTATATTCGACACAAAAAGGGTCTAAGTTGAGTCACATCAATTTTCATCTATAATATTTTCTAACAGGAGTTAAATACGAATGTGGTTGATTATTTGCATGTATTTTTGACGTAGTGCCCCTCCCCCTTTCGCCCACGTACGTGTTTTTACTGTATACACACAATTATACAAATCTTGGTTTTACTATAACAAATCCATAAACACCTTCAACTTGCCAGAATAAAGTCGGTGTATTTCTTCATTAAAAGTCAAAACCTTATTCCTCACCTATATTAAAAAAATCAACAGATGGTGTACATACGTGATCCCAAATGTATATAATGCTATATATGCTACTAAAAGGTCTTAGAGAGTATGACATTATCAATTACTAGTGTGACAAAAAAAAGAGGATAAATATTAATAAAAGTATATATATTATTTAATCTTGTAATAGGATGAATAAAAATGTATTTTTTTAGTGAAATTTTTAAGCCAGCCAGACTTAGACTGATAGGGTTAAGGTAGAAACATGCTAAAATATATGTTTTATTTACTTGTTATTTAATTTATGCATTACATATGGATTAATACTATCTTTGAGACCATACATAATTAATATTAATCGAAAGGTGTCTTGGTGGTCTTAATTATTAAGTAACATATAAGAATAGGTACTAGTTAGCTATCACCCATCTTCACTCATATAGGTGTTTCAAAGTTATTTTAGGCTAAATAGAAATAAATACGGGCAAAATTGCAATACTAATGATCAAAGAATAAAATTGGTGAAACTTCATGCAAGAAATAATATGCCGGAAATACTAAAGTTAATAATTACAAAGCTTCTTAGGAACCTAAAGCAAATCAAGAAAGTATTATGATACTCCATCAGGCGTAACCATGTTGACATCGGGGGTTCCCTTCTCGGCCTCTGACATGGTCTGGTCTTGTTGCATCTTGCTGCCGTTAATAATTTCTACGAGCATTTGGGAGAAAGGTCCCAACCACAGTCTGAGAAGAAAATGAGTGTTAACATGAAGGTTAAAATTGTTTAGAAGGAAGCACTATATGATATCAACCCATTGATTTCATGAAACTTTGATTTTATAATTTTTCAACAAGGGTTGGTGAAGGCCTCTGGAAGAGGAGTAAACTATAAAATAAAGTCTAGACTTATAACCCACCACCAAAACTAAATAGATAGTATACATTATGTTAAATGTTCATGACAAAACAGGGGTATTAAGGTAAAAAACTGCAGGTCTGACTTGATGCAAGCTCAGTAGCTTCAATCAGCAGAATGTTGGAAAGTAAAATGCATCGAAACAAATTGAAAACAAATTGAGCATGCTACTATATCTCAGCCTAACGATTTTACAACAACTAGCATGAGCCACACTGACTTTTTACATTTAAGTTATTTGTACATAATTAAATCCTAACAGTAGAACAAATAGAAGATCTTACTTGAACCCCGCCAGCTGCAACTAGCGGGCCAGCCACGGCACCTCCTATGACATGGCCGTCGGGACATGCTAGCGATACACTGACACCACCTGTTCTATATCTCCCCATTCCAGTTTCAGCCACAGTAAATGAGCCAGTCAAAGACAAGATATGAAACTGACCCTGCAGTATATAGTTTGAAATTGTGCATTAAAGAGAAGAGAGAGAAAAAAAAGAGTACTAATTCCATTATTAAGTAGATTTTTATTGCAACAAGGATACTCAGAGAAGCTATACAGCCATAGTTGTCTCCCCACTCAGGAATTACAAGTAACACAATCACCCTGATCCGAGCAGGGCATGTCCTCCATTCTTGTATGTAAATCAGCAAAAGTGGGGTCTATATGTAACTATACGGCTATAAATCACAAGACGAAACACCTTTTTCGTAATTTCTTAATTAAATCAATTTGCATTCAGACGAGATAGCTAACAGACATATGCACATACATTAACCTATAGTATGAATGCAACCAATAAATTAGAGTTGAAGTAGTAGTAAGGAAGATAGGAGTCAAACCTCATAGGTGACTGAACCACCAGAAGAAATGGGATGAGAAATCAGGGCACTAGAAACAGTTCCGTAGGCAGAAACCACACAAATTCCTCTAGGCCCGTTTTGAACCAGAGACATGATCTTTCTAATAACATCCTAAAAGAAACAGTGCAATATATATTTAACACAATTTAATAAAAAATTATACAAGAAAGTTTAAAAAGAGAATATGTATACCTCCCCACAGTCTACATGTATCACATGAGCCGTAAAGTCTGCAGCATAAAACCCATCTTGACAAAAGAAAAATTACAATGCATTTAGTTCCGATAATAATAACTAGGGAACAAACAAATTCTCATTCCTATAAACAAAATCTATTATTTTTTAAACCGCCAACAGCATAAATACAAATAAATACCTAAACCCAAAAAATATAGTAGAAAAACATGAAAAGAAAGAAGAAGCAATTCTATAATTATTTTTTGAAATTCAGTGAAGGAAAAGTACTCACTCATGGAAGCAGGCATCTGCAAGTTTTCAGAACCCTGGGGCCGTACACGATCACGGCCTCGCCCACGTGGGCCCCGGACAGAATTTTCAGCTGAGGGAGACAAGTTGAATGCTGGCTGTGGTTCGGAAATAGCCCGTGGTACCGGCGGTGAAGCAACAGCAACTCTCATGGGCATTGATGAAACAGCACTCATCGCTGGGGGTGAAGATACAGCACCCATCACTGACAGGGAAGCACCAGCACTCCCAGGAGACAGCACCAAATTTCTTGTTGCTTGAGACTTTAGGGGCCTTCCCCTCTTTCTTTTTACCTCCCCGCTGGGGGTGTTCAGGTCTAGGGTACACTTTCCCTTCTCAGATGCCATATTTTCTCTGTAATTTAGAGGGTCTTTGTGTGTGTTTGTGACTATATTGAAACTGTTGAAAACTTAGTGTTGTATTGGAGACTTGCCTATATTAATGATACCATATCTAAAATCTACCCACCTATATAACAAAAGTTTATTTTATTTTTCTTTATATGTTTTACATTTTATTTTATTTTTTAAATCTAAATTTCTCTATTATATTTTCTATAAAATGTTTTTCATTTTCATAGCTTATTTTCTTTATTCTTCTCCTTGGTTCAAAATACAAATAAAAATTATTATGTCGTGTTCCAATTTAGCAATTCAAATATCAATTAATATCAAAAGGATTCAATATTTAAAAAACTAAGTTTGTGCACTCATATTTAATTTTTCTAAATACATCTACATTTGGCGTTTTGACTTTTGTAACATGCATTTCTATATCTGTAAGCGGTATTATTTTGTCGCTTCTGTTATACATTAATTTCATTGTTTACATAATATAGATCAAAATCCGATCCACATTCATTTTAGAGATATAAATTTACTTAGGTGCATTTATCTATTTTTTACTCATATAATATATTGCAAGATTGATATTTATTATAGAGATATAAGGTGGTTGATGTTATTGAAAATCAACTAATGTTTTTTACTAAAATCTAACTTCTCTATTATATTTTTTATATAATATTTTTCATTTTCTTATAGATAATTTTCATAACTTATTTTTTTTATTCTTCTCCTTGGTTCATAATATAAATAAAAAATAACATCTCGTATACCGATTGAGAAATTCAAATATCAATAGAGAGGATTCAATATTTAAAAATATTAACGATTTGCACTCATATGTAATTTTTCGAAATACATTTACACTTGGCATTTTGACTTGTATATGTAATTTTTTGAAATACATCTACACTTGACATTTTGACTTGTATAATATGCATTGCTATATCTGTAAAGGGTATATGTAATTTTTCGAAATACATCTACAATTCGCATTTTGACTAGTATAGTATGCGTTGCTATATCTATAAACGGTATTGTTTTGTCACCTGTGTTTATACATCAATTTCATTCTTAGATCAAAATCCGGTCTACGTTCATTTTAGATATATAAAATGTATTGAGTGTATGTAGTTAAATATTAGACAACGGTTTTAGAATACTATTGATTTAGTATAACTCATACGACATAAAAAAGTATTGTATTAGACCATTGCTTTTTTGTGTTGTCTATACACTGTTTAGACATATGTTAAGTTATACTAATTCTAGTCATATCAAAAAAATATTAAAAAAAATCAAATTAAATTTGCAAGACAAGAATATAAAAATCTAATAAAAGTACTACTTGCTATCAAGACATTCTAACCCGATTGGCAATATAATTTTTTTAAATATTTTTTTATGATCCAACTGTACCGATGTTAAGATATATTGATTCTAGTCATATGAAAAATTTATAAAAAAAAAATCAAATTAAACTAGCATGAAAAGAATAAACAAATCTAGTAAAAGTACGGCTTATTATCAAGAGATTCTAACCCGATTACAAGATAATCTATTTAAATAATTTTTTCGACGATCCAACTGTGTGGATGTTAACATATATTGATTCTAGTCATATAAAAAATTATCAAAAAAATTCAAATCACACCTGCTTGACAGGAATAGAATAATGTAGTAAAAGTACTACTTAGTATCACGATATTCTAACACGATTGACAAGATAATTTTTTTAAAATAATTTTTCAACGATCCAGCTGAACTGATGTTAAGATATATTGATTATAATCGTATAAAAAAAATTATGAATATATATCAAATCATACTTGCTTGACGGAAATAGAATAATCTACTAAAAGTACTACTTACTATCATAATATTTTAACCCAGTTGACAAGATAATTTTTTTAAATAATTTTTTCGACGATCCAATCATACACATGTTAAGATATATCAATTCTAGTCATACGAAAAAATTATCAAAAAATTTCAAATCACACTTACATGACGGGAATAGAAAAACCTAGTAAAAGTACTACTCACTATCACCATTTTCTAACCCGATTGAAAAGATAATTTTTATAAATAATTTTTTTTGACGGTCCAACTATATGAATGTAAAGATATATTTATTCTAATGATATGAAAAAAATATCAAAAAATTTCAAATTACACTTACATGACTGAAAGTAGAAAAATATAATAAAAGTACTACTCCGTAACACGAGATTCATACTTGGTTATATGATAATTATTTAAAATAAATTTTTGGATGATTCAACTATATGACTTTTAACATATATCAATTCTCATCATGTCACATTATAAATGTAGTTATGTTTTATTAATATATAATAAATGTTTAAATAAAAATTACTATCAAATAATACATATAAATGAAAAAAAAATCTCACATTCATCTTTTAACCCCCTTTTTTCCCTTCTCTAATTTTTCTTTCCTTCGTAATCCAGATTCATTTCCCCCTTTTAGTATTTGGGTTGCCACCCCTTTCTTCATCTCATTTATCCCTACTCCATCTCTCTCTCTCTCTAATAATACTATTTACTTTTTCTCTCTCTAATAAATTCAAACATACACAAATATTAAAAATAACTTCATCAAACAGAAAAAGTGAAGATGTGTGTCTCTCTATATGTTTAGGTGTTTGTAGATACATACCATAGAAGATGTCTGAGTTGGTTGGTCAGTACTATGGGAAGAACAAGCCATGTGCTAACATAGCTATTGGTCTTGATTATGATACTTTGAATAGCAGCAAGAAAGCTTTAGGTGGTAAAGGAAAATCAACTGAGAATGAAGATGTCCCAGCTATGCTGAGAAAGGTTGGTCCACCTATGTTGAAAGCATGTGAAGTAGACTTCAGTGAAGAAGAGTTTATCATAAAGCGAGAAATTGCTGATGAACACAATGAAAAGAAAAATACAAAAACAACTCCAACTTCCAAAGTTGAAAAGAAATCCATGGTCAACCAAGATTCCAAGACACTCGTCAAGGAATTAAAAGCTGAAGATGCAAGAAAGAAGAAGAAGAATAGAAATGGAAAGATTAGGATAAACAAAAGTAAAAAATTTGCATTTGTTGCAGATGCTCCAAGGAAATAATGTCAAAAATGTGCCTCAGTGAATCATCTAACTCACCTTTGTAAAAAGGCTGTTAGCAAGCCAGTAGAGCATGCAAGTACAATGAAGAAAATGGAAATGATCCCTACTCATTATGTGACAAGTTTGATTGCATCTCTTGCAACTTGAAAGTGATGAAAAGTTACCATAGGCTGAAAGTAGACCTTAAAGAAGTAAATGTTGGGTATGCATTAAAAAAGGAGAATGCATAACAGTCCATGAACACTATTCTTTCTGAAACAACTCATTATAGTTCTGCTCATTCTGTTAACAAGAAGAAAGTACCCAATACTGATTGGGTTGCTAAACACACTTAGTCCTCATTGTGTGCTGGGCAAAGGGAAGAAAGTCATATGGATCATAGACAGTAGATGCCCAAGACATATGACAGGTAATATGGCCCTGCTATCATAGTTTGAGGAGAAGGATGACCCATTAGTGACTTTTGGAGACAAAAGCAAAGGTTTCACAATGGGATATACAAAATTGATTAATGGAAATATTGTCAATTAAGATGTAGCACTGGTAGCTGGTCTTAAAGTGAATATTCTCAGTGTCAGTCAATTTGCAGACAGAGGATTCATGGTTTCATTTGACGAAGGAGAATGAACTTTTATCAGCAA
Source organism: Apium graveolens (assembly GCF_009905375.1). Taxonomy (NCBI): domain Eukaryota; kingdom Viridiplantae; phylum Streptophyta; class Magnoliopsida; order Apiales; family Apiaceae; genus Apium; species Apium graveolens. The sequence continues at coordinate 3,218 of NW_027420708.1, read as the reverse complement.
AAAGACTGGTGAAGTTGCTCTAAAAGGAGCAAGTAAAGGAATCTTATTTGTTGCACACTTGGACTCAGCAAATGAGGATAAAATTTGTTACTTCTACACCAAGGCATCTGTAGAGCAAAGCAAGCTTTGGCATACGAAGTTGTCTCACATGAATTTCAAAGTAATAAATACTCTAATGAAGAAGGAGTTTGCGAGAGATATACCAAACCTAGAGTTTGCTCAAGATGAAGTATGTGATGCCTGTCAAAATGGAAAAGTTAAAAGATCAAGTCACAAGAGTAAAACTGTGAATTCCATAAGTGCACCTTTGCAACTTATTCACATGGATTTATTTGGACCAGTTAATATTTTGTCAATTTTAAGAAAGAGATATGCACTTGTGATGGTGGATGACTCCTCAAGATATACATGGGTAGAATTTATGCATTTTAAAGATGAAACTCCATACAACATAATTGAACACATCAAGAAGGTAGAGAAGCAGGATGAAGATCAGATTTGTGTGAAAAGATTGAGGAGTTATAATGGAACAAAATTCAGGAATGCAACCTTAACTGAATTTTGCAAAGACAATGGCATTGTTCAAGAGTTCTCATCTGCTAGAACACCTCAGCAAATTGGGGTAGTTGAGAGAAAGAACAGAACACTAATAGAGGCTGCTAGAACAATGTTGTAAGATACAAAACTGCCAACAAGTTTTTAGGAAGAAGCTGTGAACACTGCATGTTATACTCGAGATAGATATCTCTTTAACAAAAATCTTGGCAAGTCACCGTACTCAATCTTGTTTATAAAAAAGACTACTGTGAAGCATCTGCATGTGTTTGGAAGCAAGTGCTATGTTTTGAAGGACAACTTTGAATATGTGGGAAAATTTGAGTCTAAAGTTTTTGAGGCAATTTTTTGGGATATTCATTGGAGAGAACTACATACAAAGTCTATGTGATTGAAAAAAAGAAAATTATGGAAAGCACACATGTTACTTTTGATGATGAGAAATGTTCAGGCTTGGAATGCCGTAGTGAAAGTGAAGCTGAGACCCTAGAATTTGAAAATCTCAAAATTGATAGTGATTTTGAGGATGAACATGAATTCAACACAAATCACAGAATTGATGAAGAGTCTACTGATCAAGTGAATCATGAGAATAGAAGCTCATCTCAAACACCTGAATTTGATAGCACAAACTCAGGGGGAGAAAAAAGAAGAAAATTCTGAAAGTCATGCCAATAATGAAGAAGAAGCTAAAAACATAAGTCAGCAAACTCACACAAGGAAATTGGATAGGATTCAAAATGCATATGCAATTATTGGTGATCCCGATGCTGGAGTGAGGACTAGAAGTGCAACTACAAATGAATGTCTTCATGCATGTTTTCTGTCTCAAGTTGAGCCAAAGAAAACTGAGGAAGCCCTACTTGATCATGACTGGATATCTGCAATGCAAGAAGAGCTAAATCAGTTTGAAAGAAAAAAAGTTTGGAAATTGGTTCCCATACCAAAGAACAGGAGTATAATTGTAACAAAGTGGGTGTTCAGGAACAAAATGGATGAAAATGGAATTGTCACCAGAAACAAAGCAAGGTTGGTTGCAAAAGACTACTCACGGGAGGAAGGAATTGATTTTGAGAAGACCTTTGCTCCGGTTGTAAGACTTGAAGCAATAAGGATCTTTTTTGCATTTGCTACACACTCCAATTTCAAGGTGTATCAAATAGATGTGAAGACTGCATTCCGTAATGGTGAGTTGGAAGAAGAAGTTTAAGTTCAACAGCCACCTGAATTTGAAAATCCGGAATTTCCAAATTTTATATATAAGTAACTCAAGGCTCTCTATGGACTAAAACAAGCACCTAGAGCTTGGTATGATATACTGTCAGAATTTTGATTAAATATGGATTCACTAGAGGTACTATTGCAAGACTCTCTTATACAAGAAGCATGGCGATGATATGATCCTAGTTCAGATCTATGTGGATGATATTATTTTTGGTTCTACAAATGAAAAGCTTTGTCAAAGATTCTCCAAACTTATGCAGAGTGAATATGAAATGAGATTGATGGGGGAATTGAGTTACTTCTTGGACTTCAAGTTAGTCAAAGAAGTGATGGAATCTTCATTGGCCAAACTAAGTATGCAAAGGATTTGTTAAAGAAGTTTGATATGGTTGATTGCTCACTTGCATCTACACCTATGTCTACAGCTACAAAGTTAGATGAAGATAAAAAGGGCAAAAATGTAGATATTTCAAGCGGTAGAGGAATGATTGGATCTTTGCTATACTTAACTGCAAGTAGACCGGATATCATGTTTGCAACTATCTGTGTGGAAGATTTCAAGCCAATCCAAAAGAATCATATTGATGGTTGTAAAGAGAATTTTTAGATATTTGAAGGGACTCCAAACGTGGGATTATGGTATCCTAAGGTAACTGTTTTGAAGCTGTTGGATACACATATGCAGATTTTGCTAAATGCAGGGTTGATAGAAAGAGCACTAGTTAATGCTATCAGTTTCTTGGACAAAGACTTGTATCGTGATATAGCAAGAAACAACAATTTGTGTCAACTTCCACAGCTGAGGCTGAATACATAACTGCTGGAAGTTATTGTGCTCAAGTGCTTTGGATTAGAAATCAGCAAATGGATTATGGCCTAGTGTTAAATAAAATTCCAAATATGTGTGACAATACTAATGCTATATCTATCGGGGGATAATCCAATTAATCATTCTGGAACAAAGCACATTGATATAAGATACCAATTTATTAGAGAAAATGTTACAAATGGTTCCATTAAGCAAATTTTTGTTCCAACATAAAAAGGTTAGCTGACATTTTTACTAAACCTTTGGATGAAGCAACTTTCACTAGACTTGTAGGTGAAATTGGAATGTTAAATTCTTCATCCTAAGGCAAGAACTCTACTAATGTTTTGCAGCAGATTAATTTCTAGTAAATCAAAATTAATTTGATTTAATTGGAAATTTTCTGGAATATAAATTATAAATATTTTAGAAATCTCTGCATATTTATTTTTTAAAATTCAAAATTTAGCTTGAAATTTTTAACTCTAAGAAAACTTTCTATATGTTTATTTGCATTTTGAATATGTAAAATTAGCACAAGGCAGAGTCAAAGTTATCAAAATTATATAAAGAACCGAGTTCTCGATAAGTCTAACTGACTTATCGACAAGTCATTTAAGACTTCTTGAGA
>NW_027420707.1:0-10260 GCF_009905375.1 Apium graveolens | reverse complement strand
ATAATTTTTTTCTATGAAAAAATTGATATATCTTAACATCCGTATTGATCGTCGAAATTTTTTTAAAAATTATCTTGTAAATCGGGAACGCGTCTCGTTGTCGGAGTAGTACTTTTACTGGATTTTTCTAATTCTGACATGCAAGATGAATTTCTAATTTTTTATAATTTTTTCATATGACTAAAATTGATATCTTAACATCCGTACGGGATCGTCGAAAAAATCATTTTAAAAATTAATCTTGCAAATCGGGAACGAGTCTCGTTGTCGGGAGGGTACTTTCCATTTTTTCTAATCCTGACATGCAAGATATTTCAATTTTTTTTATAATTTTTCATCGGACTACAAATTGATATATCTTAACATCCCGTACTGTTGGATCGTCGAAAAAAATCAATTTTAAAAATTAATAATCTTGTAAATCGTGAACGGTCCTGTTGGTCAGGGAATGGGGTACTTTTACCGGATTTTTCTAATCCTAACATGCAAGATTAATTTCAAATTTTTTAATAATTTTTTCATATGAATAAAATTGATATATCTTAACATACGTACGGTTGGATCATCGAAAATTTCATTTTAAAAATTAATCTTGTAAATCGGGAACACGTCTCGTTGTCCGGAGTAGTACTTTTACTGGATTTTTTAATTCTGACGTTCAAGATGAATTTCTAATTTTTTTATAATTTTTTCATATGACTAAAATTGAAATATCTTAACATCCTTACGGTTGGATCGTCGAAAAAATCATTTTAAAATTAATCATGCAAATCGGGAACGAGTCTCGTTGTCGGGAGGGGTACTTTTACCGGATTTTTCTAATCCTGACATGCAAGATGAATTTCTAATTTTTTATAATTTTTTCATAGGACTAAAATTGATATATCTTAACATCCGTATGGTTGGATCGTCGAAAAAATCATTTTAAAAATTAATCTTGTAAATCGGGAACGAGTCTCGTTGTGGGGATATGTACTTTTACCGGATTTTTCTAATTCTGACATGCAAGATGAATTTCTAATTTTTTTTATAATTTTTTCATATGAATAAAATTGAAATATCTTAACATCCGTACGGTTGGATCATCGAAAAAATCATTTTAAAAATTAATCTTGTAAATCGGGAACGAGTCTCGTTGTAGGGATGGGTACTTTTACCGGATTTTTCTAATCCTGACATGCAAGATGAATTTCAAATTTTTTAATAATTTTTTCATATGAATAAAATCGATATATCTTAACATACGTACGGTTGGATCGTCGAAAATTTTATTTTAAAAATTAATCTTGTAAATCGGGAACACGTCTCGTTGTCCGGAGTAGTACTTTTACTGGATTTTTCTAATTCTGACGTTCAAGATGAATTTCTAATTTTTTTATAATTTTTTCATATGACTAAAATTGAAATATCTTAACATCCGTATGGTTGGATCGTCGAAAAAATCATTTTAAAATTAATCATGCAAATCGGGAACGAGTCTCGTTGTCGGGAGGGGTACTTTTACCGGATTTTTCTAATCCTGACATGCAAAATGAATTTCTAATTTTTTTATAATTTTTTCATAGGACTAAAATTGATATATCTTAACATCCGTATGGTTGGATCGTCGAAAAAATCATTTTAAAAATTAATCTTGTAAATCGGGAACGATTCTCGTTGTGGGGATAGGTACTTTTACCGGATTTTTCTAATTCTGACATGCAAGATGAATTTCTAATTTTTTTTATAATTTTTTCATATGAATAAAATTGAAATATCTTAACATCCGTACAGTTGGATCGTCGAAAAAATCATTTTAAAAATTAATCTTGTAAATCGGGAACGAGTTTCGTTGTCTGGAGGGGTACTTTTACCGGATTTTTCTAATTCTGACATGCGAGATGAATTTCTAATTTTTTTATAATTTTTTCATAGGACTAAAATTGATATATCTTAATATCTGTACGGTTGGATCTTCGAAAAAATCATTTTAAAAATTAATCTTGTAAATCGGGAACGAGTCTCGTTGTGGGGACGGGTACTTTTACCGGATTTTTCTAATCCTGACATGCAAGATGAATTTCAAATTTTCTAATAATTTTTTCATATGAATAAAATTGATATATCTTAACATCCGTACGGTTGGATCGTCGAAAATTTCATTTTAAAAATTAATCTTGTAAATCGGGAACAAGTCTCGTTGTCGGAGTAGTACTTTTACTGGATTTTTCTAATCCTGACATGCAAGATGAATTTCATAATTTTTTATAATTTTTTCATATGAATAAAATTGATATATCTTAACATCCGTACGGTTGATCGTCGAAAATTTCATTTTAAAAATTAATCTTGTAAATCGGGAACGCGTCTCGTTGTCCGGAGTAGTACTTTTACTGGATTTTTCTAATTCTGACGTGCAAGATGAATTTCTAATTTTTTTATAATTTTTTCATATGACTAAAATTGAAATATCTTAACATCCGTATGGTTGGATCGTCGAAAAAATCATTTTAAAAATTAATCTTGCAAATCGGGAACGAGTCTCGTTGTCGGGAGGGGTACTTTTACCGGATTTTTCTAATCCTGACATGCAAGATGAATTTCTAATTTTTTTATAATTTTTTCATAGGACTAAAATTGATATATCTTAACATCCGTACGGTTGGATCGTCGAAAAAATCATTTTAAAAATTAATCTTGTAAATCGGGAACGAGTCTCGTTGTCGGGAGGGGTACTTTTACCGGATTTTTCTAATCCTGACATGCAAGATGAATAATTTTTTCATATGAATAAAATTGATATATCTTAATATCCGTACGGTTGGATCGTCGAAAAAATTCATTTAAAAATTAATCTTGTAAATCGGGAACGACGTCTCGTTGTCGGAGGAGTACTTTTACCTGGATTTTTCTAATTCTGACATGCAAGATGAATTTCTAATTTTTTTATAATTTTTTCATATGACTAAAATTGAAATATCTTAACATCCGTACGGTTGGATCGTCGAAAAAATCATTTTAAAAATTAATCTTGCAAATCGGGAACGAGTCTCGTTGTCGGGAGGGGTACTTTTACCGGATTTTTCTAATCCTGACATGCAAGATGAATTTCTAATTTTTTATAATTTTTTCATAGGACTAAAATTGATATATCTTAACATCCGTACGGTTGGATCGTCGAAAATTTCATTTTAAAAATTAATCTTGTAAATCGGGAACGCGTCTCGTTGTCTGGAGTAGTACTTTTACCGGATTTTTCTAATTCCTGACAGTGCAAGATGAATTTCTAATTTTTTTATAATTTTTTCATATGACTAAAATTGAAATATCTTAACATCCGTACGGTTGGATCGTCGAAAAAATCATTTTAAAAATTAATCTTGTAAATCGGGAACGAGTCTCGTTGTCGGGAGGGGTACTTTTACCGGATTTTTCTAATCCTGACATGCAAGATGAATTTCTAATTTTTTTATAATTTTTTCATAGGACTAAAATTGATATATCTTAACATCCGTACGGTTGGATCGTCGAAAAAATCATTTTAAAAATTAATCTTGTAAATCGGGAACGAGTCTCGTTGTCGGGAGGGGTACTTTTACCGGATTTTTCTAATCCTGACATGCAAGATGAATTTCTAATTTTTTTATAATTTTTTCATAGGACTAAAATTGATATATCTTAACATCCGTACGGTTGGATCGTCGAAAAAATCATTTTAAAAATTAATCTTGTAAATCGGGAACGAGTCTCGTTGTCCGGAGGGGTACTTTTACCGGATTTTTCTAATCCTGACATGCAAGATGAATTTCTAATTTTTTTATAATTTTTTCATAGGACTAAAATTGATATATCTTAACATCCGTACGGTTGGATCGTCGAAAAAAATCATTTTAAAAATTAATCTTGTAAATCGGGAACGAGTCTCGTTGTCTGGAGGGGTACTTTTACCGGATTTTTCTAATCCTGACATGCAAGATGAATTTCTAATTTTTTTATAATTTTTTCATAGGACTAAAATTGATATATCTTAACATCCGTACGGTTGGATCGTCGAAAAAATCATTTAAAAAATTAATCTTGTAAATCGGGAACGAGTCTCGTTGTCTGGAGGGGTACTTTTACCGGATTTTTCTAATCCTGACATGCAAGATGAATTTCTAATTTTTTATAATTTTTTCATAGGACTAAAATTGATATATCTTAACATCCGTACGGTTGGATCGTCGAAAAAATCATTTTAAAAATTAATCTTGTAAATCGGGAACGAGTCTCGTTGTCGGGAGGGGTACTTTTACCGGATTTTTCTAATCCTGACATGCAAGATGAATTTCTAATTTTTTATAATTTTTTCATATGACTAAAATTGATATATCTTAACATCCGTACGGTTGGATCGTCGAAAAAATCATTTTAAAAATTAATCTTGTAAATCGGGAACGAGTCTCGTTGTCTGGAGGGGTACTTTTACCGGATTTTTCTAATCCTGACATGCAAGATGAATTTCTAATTTTTTATAATTTTTTCATAGGACTAAAATTGATATATCTTAACATCCGTACGGTTGGATCGTCGAAAAAATCATTTTAAAAATTAATCTTGTAAATCGGGAACGAGTCTCGTTGTCGGGAGAGGGTACTTTTACCGGATTTTTCTAATCCTGACATGCAAGATGAATTTCTAAATTTTTTATAATTTTTTCATATGAATAAAATTGATATATCTTAACATCCGTACGGTTGGATCGTCGAAAAAATTCATTTTAAAAATTAATCTTGCAAATCGGGAACGAGTCTCGTTGTCGGGAGGGGTACTTTTACTGGATTTTTCTAATTCTGACATGCAAGATGAATTCTAATTTTTTTATAATTTTTTCATAGGACTAAAATTGATATATCTTAACATCCGTACGGTTGGATCGTCGAAAAAATCATTTAAAAATTAATCTTGTAAATCGGGAACGAGTCTCGTTGTCGGAGAGGGGTACTTTTACCGGATTTTTCTAATCCTGACATGCAAGATGAATTTCTAATTTTTTATAATTTTTTCATAGGACTAAAATTGATATATCTTAACATCCGTACGGTTGGATCGTCGAAAAAATCATTTTAAAAATTAATCTTGTAAATCGGGAAACGAGTCTCGTTGTCGGGAGGGGTACTTTTACCGGATTTTTCTAATCCTGACATGCAAGATGAATTTCTAATTTTTTATAATTTTTTCATAGGACTAAAATTGATATATCTTAACATCTCGTACGGTTGGATCGTCGAAAAAATCATTTTAAAAATTAATCTTGTAAATCGGGACGAGTCTCGTTGTCCTAGAGGGGTACTTTTACCGGATTTTTCTAATCCTGACATGCAAGATGAATTTCTAATTTTTTTATAATTTTTTCATAGGACTAAAATTGATATATCTTAACATCCGTACGGTTGGATCGTCGAAAAAATCATTTTAAAAATTAATCTTGTAAATCGGGAACGAGTCTCGTTGTCGGGAGGGGGTACTTTTACCGGATTTTTCTAATCCTGACATGCAAGATGAATTTCAAATTTTTTTAATAATTTTTTCATAGGAATAAAATTGATATATCTTACAATCCGTACGGTTGGATCGTCGAAAAATTCATTTTAAAAATTAATCTTGTAAATCGGGAACGGAGTCTCGTTTCTGAGGGTACTTTTACCGGATTTTTCTAATCTGACTGCAAGATGAATTTCTAATTTTTTTTATAATTTTTTCATATGACTAAAATTGATATATCTTAACATCCGTACGGTTGGATCGTCGAAAAAATCATTTTAAAAATTAATCTTGTAAATCGGGAACGAGTCTCGTTGTCGGGAGGGGTACTTTTACCGGATTTTTCTAATCCTTACATGCAAGATGAATTTCAAAATTTTTTATAATTTTTTCATAGGACTAAAATTGATATATCTTAACATCCGTACGGTTGGATCGTCGAAAAAATCATTTTAAAAATTAATCTTGTAAATCGGAGAACGAGTCTCGTTGTCTAGAGGGGTACTTTACCGGATTTTTCTAATCCTGACATGCAAGATGAATTTCTAATTTTTTATAATTTTTTCATAGGACTAAAATTGATATATCGTAACATCCGTACGGTTGGATCGTCGAAAAAATCATTTTAAAAATTAATCTTGTAAATCGGGAACGAGTCCTCGTTGTCGGGAGGAGGTACTTTTACCGGATTTTTTCTAATCCTGACATGCAAGATGAATTTCTAAATTTTTGTTATAATTTTTTCATAGGACTAAAATTGAAATATCTTAACATCCGTACGGTTGGATCGTCGAAAAAATCATTTTAAAATTAATCTTGCAAATCGGGAACGAGTCTCGTTGTCGGGAGGGTACTTTTACCGGATTTTTCTAATCTGACATGCAATGAATTTCTAATTTTTTTATAATTTTTTCATAGGACTAAAATTGATATCTTAACATCCGTACGGTTGGATCGTCGAAAATTTAATTTTAAAAAATTAATCTTGTAAATCGGGAACGCGTCTCGTTGTCGGAGTAGTACTTTTACCGGATTTTTCTAATCCTGACGTGCAAGAATTTCTAATTTTTTTATAATTTTTTTCATATGACTAAAATTGAAATATCTTAACATCCGTACGGTTGGATCGTCGAAAAAATCATTTTAAAATTAATCTTGCAAATCGGGAACGAGTCTCGTTGTAGGGGGGGTACTTTTACCGGATTTTTCTAATTCTGACATGCAAGATGAATTTCTAATTTTTTTATAATTTTTTCATAGACTAAAATTGATATATCTTAACATCCGTACGGTTGGATCGTCGAAAAATTTTTTAAAAATTAATCTTGTAAATCGGGAACGAGTCTCGTTGACGGGAGGGTACTTTTACCGGATTTTTCTAATCGACATGCAAGATGAATTTCAATTTTTTAAATTTTTTCATATGAATAAAATTGATATATCTTAACATCCGTACGGTTGGATCGTCGAAAAAATTTCATTTTAAAAATTAATCTTTAAATCGGAACGTCTCGTTGTCCGGAGTACTTTTACTGGATTTTTCTAATTGACGCAAGATGAATTTCTAATTTTTTTATAATTTTTCATATGACTAAAATTGAAATATCTTACATCCGTACGGTTGGATCGTCGAAAAAATCATTTTAAAAATTAATCTTGCAAATCGGGAACGAGTCTCGTTGTTGGGAGGGGTACTTTACCGGATTTTTCTAATCCTGACATGCAAGATGAATTTCTAATTTTTTTATAATTTTTTCATAGACAAAAATTGATATATCTTAACATCCGTAGGTTGGATCGTCGAAAAACATTTTAAAAATTAATCTTGTAAATCGGGAACGAGTCTCGTTGTGGGATGGGTACTTTACCGATTTTTCTAATCCTGACATGCAAGATGAATTTCTAATTTTTTTATAATTTTTTCATATGCTAAAATTGAATATCTTAACATCCGTACGGTTGGATCGTCGAAAAAATCATTTTAAAAATTAATCTTGTAAATCGGGAACGAGTCTCGTTGTCTAGAGGGGTACTTTTACCGGATTTTTATAATCCTGACATGCAAGATGAATTTCTAATTTTTTTATAATTTTTCTGTTAGGTCACACTTTCACTGTAGAGGGGGTGAATACAGTGTTTATTACAATCAAATCAAACTTCAAGAACTTATGTAACAGAAAACAAACTTTATTGAAACAATAAACTCTGTTATAATCTGGAACTGTTATCTCTCAGTGATGAACAAAATATCACGAGAGCTGCTAGGGTTACAGTAAATAATATTCTCGATAATGATAACACTTATAGTGTAAACCCTATGCTGTGTTTTATACTACACAGTTACAAGATAATCGCTAATTGATATGGAATAAATTCTGCTTCCTAATATATATCAATCAGATATCTTCTATTCCAAGTATTCCATTCTCACAGAATTCCTTCTTCATGCATATCTCTTCTTATGTTTATCTTGATCTTCTTAACTTTAATCAGCTATTGTCCTTATCTGATCGTCCTTCAGCACTTAAGTTCTGATATCTATCTCCTGATGCTTATCTCCTGATAACATAAGTACTGATATTCCTTAAGTTCTGACGTCCAGTATAAGTACTGATCAGTTAAGTACTGATTTGTTCTGTTCAAATAAGATCTGAAATCTAACATAAAACATATTAGCCATGACATTATCAAATATCTAACAATCTCCCCCAACTTGTAAATTAGCAAAATACAAGTTTAACAGATATTTGATGATGTCAAAAACTTAAGTACAAATGCCTGAGAAATAGACAAGATAACTACAACTTACAGTCCTTAAAGCTTTTACCAATTCAATTTCTGATAACAACTTTAGTCTGTAACACATCAGAATTTAAGTAGTTGTAGATCTTTGACTTGGCTTCATCATTTTCTGATCTCTCTGATGTCAGGAGTTGTTCTGAGATAATTCTTCAACAAACTTTCTCAGCATATCTGAGTTCATCAATCATTCTCCGTTTGACATCTTTAAGCTCTGCAGTATCTTCACCAGTTTAAAATATTGCAGCTCTGAGATCATTAATCTTTGCTTTTCTCAACTCCCGATCTAGTCTTATGACATAAGCTTTGTTAGACTCTAGATTGAATTCAAGCCCCTTAATACCAAGATATGTTCTGATCTGTGCAGTATTAGGCTTCATATCAACAATATCACCATTGTGATTTCTGTACTTTGGAACATATCTGCTGTCAGACTTAACAGAATAAAGCCTTTCTGTCTCTGAATCTGTTCTTTAAGTAGTTTGCAGCAGTCTCTGTTATTCTGTTATCCACTTGAAGTAAGAAAAGTACATGCTCCAATTCTTCAAAATACTTCAAAGGAATGGCATTTTGTCTTATATGATAAAACCCTACCATCTGTCTGAAATACAACATGATATATTCTTTCAAGTAGGTATGATAAACCATCTGATAGATTCTAGTTGATTCAATCTCTCAGAGTTGCTCCAATACCTGGTTCACTCAAGGAAGTTGGATCATCGGTAGTGTTGTGTACTCTTCTTTCATCACGCACTTCCCAATCCAGTTTTATCTCTAGCTTCCTTTCCAGTAACTACTCTTGCTTCAAAACCACTTGGAGTAGTCTTCAAAGATTGAGTCTGTTTTGCTTTAGTGAATCCTGCTAGGAGTGTTTTAGATTTATTTTCTGATATCAAGTTAACTTGAGCACTGTCAGAGGTTACTTGCTTCTTCTGAATATCAGAACTTACATTTCTTAACTCTGAACAACTTGAGCCATGTCAGAGGTTGTTTTAAGAACTTTTCTTGAAGTCAGAGCAAGATCATCTTTTCCATCAGTAATTTCTTCTTCCTCAGGAGGTACATAAGGCTTGATAGGTTCACCAACCTTTCCTTTACCCTTGGATCTATCTGTGGTTGTGTGACTAGCCAAAGTTTCTTCAGTATGTATCCTTTCTTTGATCACAATGCCTTTAGGTTTGGAAGTAACTTTTTACCAGAAGCTTCAGATTTAGATGTGACTTTCTCTGATTTAAGTCTGGCTTCTTCTTCCTTAAACTTTCCAAGTCCATCCCTGGATTTTCTTGAAGAAATAACTGTCTTGACATTTCCACATCAAGATCTAGAAGTTCATCAGAACTTATCCTTTTACCAGCAGCAAACTTATTCTTTTCCCAGTATCAGAACTTTCTGTGACTAGCTTGTCTTGATGTAAACCTTCTACCTTGACTATGACCACTACCCATTGTAGAGTTTCCTTGGTCATCTTTTCCATCATCCTTTCCTTGCAGTGACTTTTGGTTTGCATTTGGACTTAATTACCTTCTCCCCCTTTTTGGCATCAGCAGGTAATAAAAGAGATAAGTAGTTCCACTGAGGTCTGGATTGCAGTAAGTTGCGATTGCTGAGAAGCTTGATTTATCAGAATTTGATCAATCTGAGCTTGTTGCTTCTCTTGAGTTTTCTCAATATAGCAACCCTGTCATGGTAGGTTGGAAGAACTTTTTCTTATCATTTTCCAAACTTGTTCCTGTTTGATAAAGTTCTCCTGAATCTTGTGTAGCTCTGCATGAGTGTTGGAATGAAGACCTTGTAGATGTTTAGTACTCAATGTAGTGACTCTAAGCTGGGTTTTAAAATCATCAGAATGTAACATTTCATCAGCTTTAGTCAAGTGCTCAGCAAGATGTAAAGCATTTGGAACACATGAAACTGAGTTCCATTCCTTAGTCCACTCCTGACCTGCAGGAGTTTCACTCC
>NW_027420706.1:0-36836 GCF_009905375.1 Apium graveolens | reverse complement strand
GCCAACATGAAAAAGGAAATTGCAGAATGGATAAGCAAATGTTACACGTGCCAAAGAGTTAAAGCGGAACATCAAAGGCCAAGTGGATTGCTTCAGCCACTGGACATACCTGAATGGAAATGGGAACATATCGCAATGGATTTCGTGGTAGGATTACCTAAAACCAAGTCTAATCATGATGCGATTTGGGTGGTAATTGATCGACTGACAAAGTCAGCACATTTCTTGCCGATAAACGAAAGGTTTTCATTAGAGAAGCTGGTCAAAATGTATCTGGATGAAATCGTGATGCGTCACGGAGTTCCTGTATCTATCGTGTCTGATAGAGATCCAAGGTTTAATTCGAGATTTTGGCGACAATTCCACGATCATTTGGGAACGAAATTGAAAATGAGTACGGCATATCATCCGCAGACAGACGGACAAAGTGAAAGGACAATTCAGACAATTGAGGATATGTTGCGAACCTGCGCAATAGATTTCAAAGGAAATTGGGACGATCATTTGCCCTTAGTTGAGTTTTCCTACAACAACAGTTATCATGCAAGTATTGGCATGCCGCCTTATGAAGCGTTGTATGGAAGAAAGTGTAGATCCCCTACTTATTGGGACGAAGTTGGTGAGCGCAAGTTAATTGGCCCCGAGCTAGTGCAGCAAACGAAGGAAAAAGTTGAAATGATACGAAAGAGACTAATTGCAGCTCAAGACCGACAGGCAAAGTACGAATCAAGAGCGGAAAGATGTGCAATTCAAAACTGGAGACAAGGTCTTGTTGAAGATATCTCCTTGGAAAGGTTTAACTCGATTTGGAAAGAAAGGAAAGCTAAGTCCAAGGTACATTGGACCATTTGAAGTATTGCGACAAGTTGGGAAAGTGGCGTATGAATTAGCGCTACCGCCGCAAATGCAACATCTGCACAATGTATTTCATGTATCTCTCCTGAAGAAGTATAATGCTGATGCGAGCCATGTGATCGAGTTGGAACCAGTAGAAATCCAACCAGATTTGTCCTATGTGGAACAACCAGTGCGAATTTTGGATCGAAAAGAAAGGACGCTTAGAAATAAAGTTGTACCTCTAGTTAGAGTGTTGTGGAGAAATCCACTAGTCGAGGAATCGACCTGGGAATTAGAAAGCGAAATGAAAGAAAAGTATCCCCATCTATTTGCTTAGATTAGATTCTGGGGACAGAATCCTTTTAAGGAGGGTAGATTGTAACGACCGAGAATTTTGCGTCGTAATTAAGAAAGTAAAGTATGTGTTATGTGATGAGATTATGTGATTAAGTGGTGATTATTTGTCTTATCTGTATACTAGAGTTAAGGAGCGTGGATAAAAACGTTCCAATTTAAAGAGTCAGCTTAAAAGTCAAGCTGTGGTTTCGGGCCGTCAGGTAGAACGGAACCCGTCCTAGTATGAAAATTAAATAATATAAAATGTGAATTATATGTGAAGTAAATGAATGAAGTATTTCGTCTTAAGAGACGTGTTGATTGGCAAAGGTAATGAGAAGCGTATTCGAAACGCTGAGCGTCGGGCCGTCAGGCTGAACGTGACCCGGTACGCGTAAAAAGAGAATAAAGATTAAAGAGGGATAGATTCTATGATCAGACCTGAGTCGTTATGTGACTATATGTGTGTGATTGCTTGACTGTGTGCATGATTATATGTTCTGTGTTAATTTCTGTGAATTTTAAAGGAATTATGTGATTTACATAAGGGTTTATTTAACCTTCGTGCATTTTTATAAAATCATCTGAGATGGATAAAAACATGGGATTCATTCTGTTATCTTCGTAGAGGTCTTAGAGACTTTTTAAAAATGATAAGTGAATTTAATTGTGGGTCTTTGCATTTTTAAATTGATTTTATGTGGAAAAGGTATTTATTAAAGCGAGTTTGCGAAATTCATATAAAATCAACCGCTCGCTCAAATTCTTATTATGAGTAATGGATGAAAAGCTAATTTCGAGACCTACGTGTTAAAATTGTCATTTTCAATAATTCTCGACTTTCCGAGAGAGAAATATTTTTATTTTGAATTTTGTTACATTTGAGTAAAAAGAGAAACAAAATGCAAATTAAAAAGGGAGTTATTAGATTACCATTTTGCCCTTGTGTTGGTGGAGTATAAATTACTCCTTCCTCCCCATTTTCTTCTTCTTTTCCGTGCACTCACTCTTTTCTCTCTTTTTCTTTCACTCTTCTCTCTCACTCGAACAACTCTCTCTCGGCTCTCTCTTCAATTTCTCTCGGTATACCTCCTTTTTCCTTGATCAAACTTATCAATCATCCCTAATTCTTCTTGATAAACACTTATGTGTAGGTAGAAGTATGTGCATGTGTGTATTGGTGCTTGCATGCCGAAGTGTGTGTGTGTTTTGGGTTCGGTTTTGAGCCAAGAACCGAGGGCTTGCTTGATTAGTTCGTATCCTATGATTATTGTGCTGAAATCAGTTTGCATGTGGTGTTGATGCATTTCTTTTGAGAAATCGGGGGTTTCGTGGTTGGACACCCTCGAATGAGGGCACCACCGTGAAGCCACCGCCACCGGTGATGAACTCCGGTGAACCGGTGGTGAGCTATGATGTTAAAAACTGAGCTCTAGAACCTTAAGATCACTTATTTATGTTTGCATGTGGTGTTTTGATTAAAAGGCCGAATGGCCCTTACTATTTTAAGGAAATCAAGTTGATTATATTGAAATGCATGAGTCATTGATTTGATGTTGAAATATAGGTGGATTTGTGATTCAAGAATTAAGAATATCAAGTTGCATGATTGTTTTTGAAAAAGGCCGAATGGTTTTAATCTTTAAGGTTGTTTGATTTGAATTAACTTGTTTAAAATGATGAGGGATTGTTATTAGATTAAAAAGGAATGAAAATATTGTTGCATGCTAAGTTTAGGTTCGAATTTTTGTGTTAATAAGAAAGGAAATTGATTTTTGTTGGATAATCTTGGTAAACACTAAGTATAAATGGACTAAAAGTGATTGCATGTTAGTTTTAAAAAGGATCAAGATGTGCATGTCAATGATTTGTCCTTGGGATGTGAATTTGAGTTATTGCCGAATGAAATTGAGTTAAAATAGATTAATTTGATGAATGAATGGATGTATGTTGTAATTTAGATAAAAATCAATTGTGTTAAGGAACTTAGTTGGCTTACGTGATAAAGATAAAGTGTTTGATATTGTGCTAAGTTAACATTGAATTGCATGTGAGCATGTATGTATGTTTTGGTTCGAATGGTTGTTGATCAAGAAAATGGTGCTAGTTTAAATGTGGAATCATGTTAGAACTAAAGTTGTATGGTGTAATTTTGAGAAATTTGATTGTATATGTATAATTATGGTTCGGATTTCTATGATTAAAGAAAGGAGAGTGGTTCTTTAAAGGTTGTTAATTGAGATACGTGTTTATGTGAATTAAAGTGAGTATTTGATTGATTTTATGGTGGGTATTTGCAATAAGGCCGAATAGGCCATAAGAAATAAAGGTCAAAACTTGATTTTGGTAATTGAAAGAATGATTGAGTGTTATAGGTGAAAATCTTTGATTTTGCTTGATGTTTTGATTCGAATTAAGGAATAAAAGAAAAGGGAATTAAGTCGATTGATAAAAGTGATAGTATGCACGTAAATGTTTGGTTGAAAATGTGTCTAGTACTCGTAAAAGAGTAGTGTTAGTGTGATTTGAGAAATAGCCTAGGTCAAGCGAGTACGCTTTGATTGCTAGGTATATAAGGATATAAAAACTACGAGAAAGAATTGTGCTATGTGCTATGTGTGTTGCTTATTTGTATAAGCTATACTCGTATAGTTCGAGTCAAAATATAATCGAGTTATCGTATAGAGTGATCGTTCCGGGAACGAGAGTTGGAAATCTAATTAAGATTTCTGGTTTTATTGTAGATTCGGAGCGTGAGGGCATTCGGGCTAGGAAAGGGAAAAGTATATTAGGTGGCAGTAGTTCAACCCTCAGGAAAGCAATTTCAGGCAAGTAACTCTGATTACTTGTGTAAATGATTATAAAGGAAATGTTGTTCATACCATGTAGAGTATTGAACTGTTAAAGTATGAAACCCTTGCTTTATGAAACCCTGATATTGATTTGAAGTACCCTTTGTTCTTGATAACCTGTTATTGATAATCCTATTGATCTCACCCGTTGATAATCTGCCTTTCTGTTCAAGTTTCCTATAATGCCATGATCATATTGAACCTTTAATTATCTTGGTTAACTCTGTTTAATGATACCCTGTTTCTCTTGATCGCCCTAATGATCCCTAAGTTATTTCTGATCCTTCAAATTTAGTACCTTATTAACCTTGATACAGAATTCTTGAGAATTGTTCCTTGCGTATCTTTGATTCACTCCCTGAACTTTGTTTCTTTAAAAATCTGAATTAAGAATGAGTTTCGACTTGAAAGAGTCCGAATGATTTCAAAGGCTTGGTAATGATAAAATGAATTTTAGAAAACCTATTGTTTTCCAACTCAAGGTTTTCCAAAAATTCCTGATGGATTGGATTGAGACGTAAGAGGCTAGTGGGACTAGTCCAGTCATGGTAAGAGGCTAGTGGGACTAGTCCAATTTAAGGCTGAAATTATGCCGAATGGTACCTTAAAGACCGGAATGGAGGTCGATACGGGCTGATCACCCGTATATAATGAAATGGAAAGATAAGTGATCCAATCAAGGGTTCTAAATGATTATTTAAGAAAAGGAACTGAAACTTTTATTCAGTAAATTGATTTTTGGAAATGAAAATGGTTTATACTGTTTTGAAAAGAGTTGATTATGTTATTGTGGAGCTTAGAGCTCAGAACCCTGATTCCTGAAATTGTTGATCATATGAATGATTCTATATCTTGAAATACTGTTGCTTTCCTCTACCGAAAGATCTATTTTGATCCTATAATGATTTGTGTTGAATGTCGGCTTTCATCTGTTTCGAGCCTTGTTTCTTGAAAGCCCAGTTATTCTTCAGATACCTTTCCTTATCTCAAAAAGAAAAAAAAAAAATGAATATACGGAAATCTGCCACCTAGATTAGCTAAAATAGAATGCCCTAGTTTGTTCAAAGCATATTGAGAATTGTTATTGTAGAACTGCTATTTAGTTACTTGCTGAGTTTTATACTCATTGTTTTGTCTTAATCTAACCATGGCAGTTAAGCAAGAAGATGGCCAGGCTTAGGCGCACTGCTCGTAAGAGCGTACCTGGTGGTCCCTACCATGTTGAGGGCTTTCAGTTGCCAGAGCAGTAGTACAGGTTTGAGTGAGCTCGCGCCTAGTAAAGAGTGTTTAAAGATACCAATGGGTTATCTGTCGGTTCCCAGCCGGAATCGATATTGATTATTAATAATATTTTGGGTTTGTAAGTTATATTTGGTGTTGGTAGTTTAATCTTGTCTCACTTTTATCCTGTTGATCCTGTAGTAGTTTAATCGGGTTTATTGCATATTAATTAGTAGATTAGAGGTGTGTGAGTCCTCATTTCTAACCCCGAGATTGAGGTTGTCACAATTCCTCAATCTGAGATCAATAGGAAAATCCTCAGAGCAATGCCAAAGACGTTTGCTCCAAAGGTTACCATTCTGCAGGATTCAACACTGCTTTTGACTATGGATACTCTAACACTATTCAGTGAATTGGAAGAATTCGAAAATCAGCTACGTAGATATGATGAAGAAGATGAAGCTCCTCGAAAAAACTCTTGCACTTAATGCAGATGCGATGAGTCTCCTGATGATTCTGATGAAGAGATTGCTCTTCTAACAAAGAAGTTTCATAAATTTTGCCAAACGGAATGTTTCCAAACGACCTATGAAGTCACAGTTTCCGAAGAAGGACTTCAAATCTAATCCGAGCAAGGAGGTCAAAGTGAATCAAAGTAAGGATACTTGTTTTGAGTGTGGAAAGAAAGGGCACTTCAAAAAGGACTGCTACAAGCTGAAGAACAAAAGAAGGCATTAATTACCTGGAGTGATGATGAATCCTGATGTGGAGATCGATTCAGACGATGAAGTTGCTCAACTTATGCTTACTGGACTAAGAGGACAACTCCAGTGATAATGATGAGGTACGAATATTAAGTATAATTCAAATATATCTTCGTCTATTTTAAATTTGCAAGTCCAGGTTAAGAAGTTGAAAGAAAAGAATGCTTATTTAAAGCAGCTTTAAGTGAAGTTCTTAGTGAATGGATGACCCCATGAAGGAAGAAGCCCTAGTTGCTGAGAACAGATCATTGCTTGAAAGGGTTTCAAAACTTACTGAAGAAAATCAATATCTCAAAAATGAGATTGAGATGAAGGATGTATGCCTTGAAGCCTTTGAAGAAAGAGTCAATATCTGTTGATCCAGAAACCATTAAAGAAGAAAGTGCTCCTGATCCCCTGGTTCCTGAATTAAAGCAGAAAGTCGAACAGTTTGAAAAGGATTAGGCTAAATGTTTTCATGGAGAAGGAACGTTGAATGCTCTTCGTGGTGAATAAAAATCTTCTCTTGATAAAGGAGGTTTAGGATGTGAGTCAATCAAGAAACATTCATTTCAAGGCGGTCATAAGTGAGCTCCTATGAAATATAAGATTGCCTTATGAGAAATGTCGAGATTGTGGCAAAGCTTGGCCACCCTACAGCTGAATCCTAGATTATGTGGTATCAAGGACCACTTCTCTAACTTATCTTATAAATTGTCTACTAGATATAAATCTGCTAATACTTCTGTTAATATTGTTCAGATGTAGATTAAGAAATCAGATAGACATTTTATATAAGATTTGTGATACTAACCAACCAGGACCCCAAGTTAAGTGGGTACCTAAAGGGATAAAGCAATTCTTGCAGGTTTGTTTGAAGGTCCCATATTTCATGAAATAAATGGATCATCGACAGTGGTTTGTTTACGTCACATGACAGGTGATAAATCCAAGTTTCTATCTCTAGTTGCCAAGGAAGGTGGCTTAGTTACTCATGGAGATTCAAACACCGTCAGAATTATTGGAAAAGGTACCATTGGTAATGACAGGTTTGCTATTTCTAATGTTCGTTTAGTTGATGGTTTGAAATATATCTTATTAGTGTAAGTCAACTCACTGATGCTGGTCATAAGGTTAAGTTCGATAAGGATGTATGTTATATTGGTACTAAGACTAACGAGTTTGCTTTAGTTGCCAAAAGAAAGGGAATATTTTTGTGTTAGATTTTGATGAACAGCAGGAGGAAATTTGTCCTTGCTACTGTTCAAGATCACAGTATCTTTGGCATCGACGTCTAGGGCCATGTTCACATGGATCTTCTTCGGAAGATATCTTCTCATGATCTGGTTCGAGGTCTACCAAAGCTGAAGTACAAGAAAATAGAACCTTGTTCAGCTTGCCAACTTGGAAAACAGGTGAAAACTTCCTTTACTGCTAAGAATAAAGTATCAACTTATGTTCCTTTACAGCTTCTTCATTTAGATCTTTTCGGTCCAGAAAGGTACGTAAGCTTGGGAGGTAAGAATTATGCCTTTGTTATAGTTGATGATTATTCTCGTTTACTTGGGTATTATTTTTACGAACTAAGGATGAAGCTTTTGTTGAGTTTAAGGATCTTATTACTAACCTTGAGACTAAGTATTCATTTAAGCTCAAGACTATTCGTAGTGATCATGGAGGTGAATTCAAGAAGGATTTCATAACCTTCTGCAAAATCGAGAGGAATCACTCATGAATTCTCAGATCCTCGAACTCCTCAGCAGAACGGAGTAGTAGAACGCAAGAACAGAACTCTACAGGAAACTGCCAGAACTCTACTGCATGAGAGTAAGCTTCCAAGAAAATTTTGGGCTGAAGCGGTACACACTTCCTGTTATGTTTTAAATAGAGTACTTATTCGTCCTATTTTGCTTAAAACTCCGTATGAATTGCTTAAGAAAAGGACTCCTAATATTAGTTATTTTCGAGTATTTGGTTCCAAGTGTTTTATTTAGATACTCAAAATAATTGAGGCAAGTTCGATGCGAAATCTACGGAAGGAATCTTCTTGGGATATTCTACAACAACCAAAGCTTATCGTGTTTATAATTCTGTCAAGAACAAAGTAGAAGAATCCATCAATATTACGTTCAATGAATCCTCAAGAAATATATCTCAAATTGATGAAGACACTGTGTATCTATCGTCTCATTCCCAAATGAGACAGTCTCATTCTGAAAAGAGTCAGTCTCATTCTGATAAATTAAACAGTCAAGACTCTCCAGGTCCATCTTAGTCTTCTGATAATTCTTCAGGATCTACTCAAGCTTCAGATGAATCTTCTGGCTCTCCAAAGACTCCCGATAGTGTTTCAAATGTGAATTCTGTTACTCCTTTGGATAAATCTTCACAAGCGGAAATGAGGCAGTCTCTTTTGAATGAGACAACTCTTATTCATTTCCAGGCAGACAATTCTAATGAGGAAGAGATGAGTAATATTCAACTTCCTAAATCTTCTAGGACTGTGAAGAATCATCCACCAGATAATCTTCTTACTGATTTAGATCAAGGAATTTCTACGCGAAGCAGGCTTCATAACTTATGTGCATTATGTGCTTTTGTTGCTGAATTTGAACCGAAAAATGCTCAAGAAGTTGTTGCAAATGAATGTTGGTCGGTTGCCATGCAAGAAGAATTGAACCAGTTGAACGTTGTCAAGTCTGGGAACTTGTCTCTCCTCCTTCTAATGCAAAAGTCATTGGTACTCGTTGGGTTTTCAAGAACAAGAAGGATGAAGTTGGAAATATCATTCGAAATAAAGCTCGGTTGGTTGCTCAGGGATACAACCAGCAGGAAGGAATCGATTACGATGAGACATATGCTCCAGTAGCTCGTTTAGAAGCTATTCGAATCTTAATGGCCTTTGCAGCTCACAAGAAGTTCAAGCTCTATCAGATGGACGTCAAAAGTGCATTTCTAAATGGCTATCTCAAGGAAGAAGTCTACGTGAAGCAGCCTCCAGGTTTCATTCACGAGAAGTACCCTAACTATGTTTACAAGCTCAAGAAATCTGTCTATGGATTGAGACAGTCCCCTCGCTGTTGGTATGAACGTCTCAGTCAATTTCTTGTGAACAATGGTTTCATTCATGGTACACTCGATCCAACTCTCTTTATTTTTCATAAACGTGATAACTTTCTTTTAGTACAAGTTTATGTTGATGATATAGTATTTGGATCTTCTAACGAATCTTTGTGTAAGTGGTTTTCTGATTGCATGCATAGGAATTTGATATGAGTTAGATGGGTGAATTGGCAGTACTTTCTAGGTTTGCAAATTAATCAGTCTAATGCAGGAATATTTATTCACCAAGGCAAGTACATAAAGGATCTACTCAAAAGATTTGCACTTGATCATGTCACACCTAAATCAACTCCGATGAGTACTTCAGTTAAACTTACAAAGGATGAACAAGGTACACCTGTATATGTCACTAAATATCGAGGTATGATCGGCTCGTTATTATATTTAACTGCTTCTCGTCCTGATATTATGTATAGTGTTTGTCTTTGTGCTCATTTTCAATCTCAACCGAAAGAATCTCATCTGAATGCAGTTAAACGGATTTTAATTATCTTAAGGGAACTAGAGATCTTGGAATATTTTATCCTAGTTCTACTTCTTTTAACTTAATTGGTTTTTTCAGATGTTGACTATGCAGGGTCACAGGTTGATTAAAAAAGCACAAGTGGTGCTTGTGAATTTTTAGGAGATTGTTTAGTTGCATGGCATAGTAAAAAGCAAACTTCAGTAGCTCTTTCTACCGCTGAAGGAGAATACATTACAGCTGGAAGTTGCTGTGCTCAAATTTTGTGGATGCAACAAACATTGCAGGATTTTGGTATTTCTTACTCAAATATTCCTATATATTGTGATAATACCTCTGCAATTAATATCTCTAAAAATCCTGTCATGCATTCTCGTACTAAGCATATTGATGTTCATCACCATTTTCTACGGGATAATGTTTCTAAAGGTAATATTGAGCTTATTTATATTTCTACTGAGAGACAGCGTGCAGATATCTTCACTAAGCCTTTAGCTGAAGATAGATTTTGTTTGATGCGTCGAGAACTTGGTATGTGTTCTTTGTCTGATTAATTCTTTTGTCCCTTTTATGATGAAGGGGAGAAATTGTTATGATGTTATGTGTTTTAAGACGATGATGTTTCTTTTGGTTTTGATTTGGTTTTTGGGTGTTTCATTTTTGGGTGTTACGTTTTTTGGCTGGTGTGTTGGTGTTTGAACTTAATTTTTTGATGGATGTTTTTGGATGATTTTATTTGTTTAACTGATATTCTGGATTCGTTTATGTGATTAGATATCAATTGCAACTGGACATCCTGGTTTATGGATGGGTTGTCTTCTGTTTTAAGTGTTTAATGTTTGAGACTGTCCTCTTTTATGCATATTGATCTCGTGTCTCATTCAGTCTTTAGTTATCTCATTCTCATATTGATTGCATGTATCATAAACTGCAATATATTCTGTTGTATCTAACTTTGTTTTACAGGCTTTTAGTGTTTTTGATAGGGGGAGCATTTATGCTTTCTTTGTCATCATCATAAAAGGGGGAGAATGTTAGAAGTTCAGATTTATGATGATTTCCAGAATTCAACGCAACAGAATAATAGAGTTCAGATATTGCAGAATGCAGCTGATTCAGATTTTCCAGGAGACTATTTCTCAGGATTAGGTTTGTTAAGGTTTTGTGTAAATCTTGTTTATCTGGATAAACCTTATCTCAAACAAACCCACCACCTGATCTTATAAATCAAGTTTAAATCTCTCAAGCCTTATCTTTACTTGATTTATCTTTTCAAACGTACTAACAGATCAGTTTAAAAGTTTCATTCAAATATTTTCAAACAAACTTATCTTCCACCTTATCTTGTGTTTGAAAATAATCTGTTAGAACTTTGCTTATAAATACAACTCTTCATTTCAGATTTGTAGCCAACACTTTCACGAGAATCTTTCATCATCTGAAATCATTTTCTTGTTTCATACCCGAGATATTCATATCCAGAAAAACAAGAAACCTAGTTTGAGTTGTAATCAATTTGTTTATTCTTGTACTTGTGTATTCATATCAACTTTGTGCCGGGTTGTGGCAAGCTTGATTTCAAAGTATAGCAAGGTAGCTAGAAGGCTAAGGAATAGCAGTGGGCTAGGTAGCAAGGTAGCTTGGGAAAGGGGTTCTTTCAGGTGCTATATTTGTAATCAAGGAAAAGATTGTAAGTTCTTTTATTAAAGTTGATATAATACATTCTCTATGCTAGTTGGCATGGGGACTTGGATGTAGGCCATAGACTAGGTGTAGGGGCCGAACCAAGTGAAAACTTCTGGTGTTTTTACTTTTCAGTTTTCAGCATTCTGCATTTTATTTCTGTTGTTTATTTTCTGCAGTGTAATTGAGACTGTCTCATACCCTGTCTCATTTGTAAAGGGACTGTCCCATTTGCATAAGAGACTGTCCCATTTGCCTTGACAGTTAGAATATTATTTTATCTATCGAGCCATCGAATTTCACAAGAGGCATTATGACACACATGGAGCTTTATGTGCTCCTATGTCCGCTGATATGCAAATTGCACCTCTGCATGTATCAATGTCCTTATTATAAGGCCTGCAGCAGTGCTAAACTTTTTTTACTCTATTTCCGTCGAAATGTACAGTTACATGGGGTAATGAGCACTTGCTGCAATTTTAATAGTTATTTCATGATACATGTTAAACCCGTAGCAGTTTTGTACCTAATTTTGCAAAGTAATTTGCTAGGGTGGAATCCATATCTATCTATACTATGTACCTATATTATGTATACTAGTTTAATCGCACGGTTCTCGTTAATATTTAAGAATTTTATTTATCCTTTATATTATAATTTAAAATATTTATATAGATATATAATAATACTCCCTCGGTACCTTCCAATTGTTTACATTTCTGAATATATGTCCGACATGCATTTTAAGGTGCATAAAAAGTATAGTTATGTAACTTATTTTTATAAATTTGTTTTCCAAATAAAAGTTTAATGTTTTAATTTTATTCAAAAAAAATTGTAAAAAAAAAATTACATACTATACTTTATATGCACCTTAAAATGCGGGTCAGGCACTCTCTCAAAAATGTAAACAATCGAAAGTGACGGAGGGAGTAATAAATTATAAAAAAAATACGATAACATGTGGTCGTAGCTTAGTAGAATAAGTATACTATATCTAGTAGTTTAACGATCTAGTAATTTAGTGGATATATAATATAAATTTTTTTAATGATATGATAAGGTGTGGTTGTAGTTTAGTAGGAAAAGTAGACTATGTGTGTAGTAGTTTAATAATTCAGTACTTTAGCGGATATATAACACTATTTATATATTTTCTTAATAACCAAATTAGGGAATAACCGTTCAACCAAATTATACTTCATTCTGGTTATTATAGCATAGATAGCAGAGATTATATTATATTATATAATATAATAACCGAAATGGAGTATAATTTATAATTTGGTTAACTCCTTTTATCTCGATTGTGAGATCTTCTTCGTCAAATAATCAGAGTCGTTAGATCCAAATACTAAATAAATACACTACACAAGTTCTCAGGTTCGAAATCTCGTCAACAAGAAACATTTATATTATTATTTATGAAGATACATATAAGTTCCCGGGTTCGAATCCCGTCAACAACAAATATTTATATTATTTATAAAGATACATATAAGTTTTCAGTTTCGGATCTCACTCACCAACAACAAACATTTACATTATTATTTATAAATAAAATCTCATCAATCATATACTACTGATAATATTTGTACCGAACTTGAAATTCTACCCAATGAAATTATAATTATATAATCATTATTTAATGTTTAATTATTTATATAAAATTTTAATAAATTATACAAAATAGAAAAGAAAATATATAAATATTAATTAAGACTTGTGCATTGCACGGGCCGTAAACCTTTTTGGCTTGATTTAGAAATAGTAAAATTGATATAATCAAAGGGGGGCCAGAAAGGCTTTTCGGGAATCGGTCTGATTCTATCTCTGTTTATTATTAATATGTGAAACTTTCGTACCAAAGTA
The DNA here is from genome assembly GCF_009905375.1 of Apium graveolens. Taxonomy (NCBI): domain Eukaryota; kingdom Viridiplantae; phylum Streptophyta; class Magnoliopsida; order Apiales; family Apiaceae; genus Apium; species Apium graveolens. Next base: position 23,706 of record NW_027420706.1, on the reverse strand, counting down.
ACAAATTTTGATACCCATCTAATAATAGAAATTGACTTATATTCTCTCTAAACTTTGTTTTCTAATAACTAGTGTTCATGCAAGCGTCTATTTATATTTAATTTAAAAGATATTTTTTATCAATAATTAAGTAATATTAAATAAACTATATTGAAAAAGCCAATTATAAGATAATTTTCAAATAATATTAATTAATATTAAATTATCTATAATATACAATTCGTTTCACACAAACAAAACTAATATGTTAGATTTTTATAACAAATAAAGCAATACAAGACTAGAATTATACTGGAAAATTTCATATTTGATTCCTTTTTTTTAACTACATAATTATTCTTTGCAAATACCTATTTAATATTTCATATTAATATATTAATTTCGATTTGTGTTTCGCACTACAAATACTAATTTGATATTTTTAATCTGATATGCACGGATTATCAATTATTTATACTAATAAGTAAAATCATGTTCTATTATAATACAAAAGTGTCAAATCTTGGTAATCACTAAAAAATCATAAAACTATTTTTATATTTATTTAATTAAATCCCAACTAACAGAATTTACTTCTACTCTCCATGTGGACTTTATTTTCACTTTAATTTCTATTTGTTAGTGTTCATCTAAGCGTCGATTTACTTATAAATAATCCTATTAGTAAAAGATAATATGTTAGATTTATATAACAAGTAAAATAGTTAGGTGTATAACTAGAACTAGAACTAGAACTAGATTTATAAGTCATATTAGTAAAGAAAAGAACTATACGATGGAATTTCATAATTACACTTGCTTCGATTTCTTTTAACTACATAATTTAACAAAATTTATTTATTATATTTCAATTCCGTGTTTCACACGGATTATAAGATTTAATTTTATGTATATAATAAATTGATTTTATTTTTAATCTCGGTCCCGGGTCTCGTGTTTCGCACGGGTTGCCAACTAGTAACTTTTATATATTTACCTAAATCATAGATATTTGATAACTAAGAATCAAAGAAGAAAGAATAAGATTAAATGAAAAATTATATTTTTACTAACTAGAAGTATAACTACATTTATAAGTCATATTAGTAAAAAAAATATTGTGGAATTTCATAATACACTTGCTTCAATTTCTTTTAACTGCCTAATTTAATAAAATTTATTTATTATATTTCAATGCGTGTTTCGCACAGATTATAAAATTTAATTTTATGTATATAATAACTTGATATTATTTTTAATCTCGGGGGCACGGGTCCCGTGTTGCCAACCAGTAACTTTTATATATTTATTTAGATCATATATGTTTGATGAACTAAGAATCAAAGAAAGAAAGAAGAAGAGTAAATGAAAAGTTATGTTTCTACTGAATATCTCAAAAAAGACTATATTGTGAATCCCATCTGACAAAATGAAACTAAGTGGGGCTTTATATATAGCCCAATATCTACTCAGTTGCAAAGATCAAACTACATGTTAGTTGTACTATATCATGTAAATATTATAAGATCCCTAAACTATAGCTAGCAATTAGAATAGCAGTTGTACATAATCTAATATCCCTGATTTATAGCTTACAAATTAGTGTTAGAGGGATTTTCTCTCATATCTTAACTACTGCTGCAATCTCTCCATGATGTATCATTCTTATGCTATATAAGCAGCTCAGTTGTAATAGTTCAATAATCAATAACAATTTCATTTTTATTATTTCACATGGTATTAGATTAAACCTGTGTCATCTCTCTTAAATCATCTTAGCAGAAAAAACGATGGCGTCTCCTCCCACATCTCCCATCATTCTGAAAATGCTAATGGTGATCCTAAAATCACTGCAACTCCAGAAAAATCTCCAGAAACTGCATTTTCAAACATTTAAGCAGATTGATCCATATCTTATCCATCCTAGTGACAGCCCTACTGCTGTGTTTTACTCTCCCCTTCTCAATGGTGACAACTATCCAAGTTGGGCTCGCGGTATCACCAAGGTGTTGAATACGAAGGGCAGGCTTTCCTTTGTTGATGGCTCTCTTCCTCCACCAAAAGACCCGACAAAAAAGGCTTGTTGGAAACGATGTGATGATCTCGTGGTCAGCTGGATTACGAACTCGTGCGAACCAGATATTCGATCATCATGCTTGTATGCTGACTCTGCCTTCAATATATGGAAGGACTTACTTGTCGGGTTCTCTCAAGCAAATGCTCCTAAATTATTTCAATTGATAACTGCAATTTCTAACTTGAAACAGGATGAAAAGTTAGTCACTGTTTATTACACTCAATTGAAGACATTGTGGGATGAATTGGACTCTCTTAACCCACCTGAGACATGTATTTGCGGGGCTAGCAAGTTTTTTACTCAAACAACATGCACGAGATCGGGCAATGGAGTTCTTACAAGGTCTACATGATAAGTTTGCTCCAATCCGGAGCCAAATCCTTCTCCTTGAACTGATTCCTACTGCAGAAAGAATGTTTAACCTCGTCAAATAAGAGGAAATGCAGCAGATCATCAACAACAGTATTGCTCCTCTCGTAGAATTTGCTGCTCTATAGGTTTATGGTAATTCTCAGTGTTTCCGTTCTTCAACAAAAAGGCAGAGGCCATTTTGCGACCATTGTCATCGTCATGGTCACACAAAGGAGCACTATTATCATCTCCATGGATTTCCTGATCGTTCTTCCTCTCATCAGGCTCACAACGGAAAGCCACATGTACTGTCCAACCTGTTCCAGCACCACCAACTCATCATGTCCAGCCTGTTACTGTTGCACCTTCTCCAACTTTCATTACGGAACAATATAATCGCATTCCTCGCCTTACTGAATACTCAGACAATGAGGATGATGCTTCGACCAGAGTTAATTTGGCAGGTATAACTCCCGACCAATCTTATTCTCCTTTTAAAATTCCCTGGTATATTGACTCGGGTGCCATACATCATATATGTTGTGATCTATCTATGTTCAAAAATTATACACTCATGACTCCTCATTTACAATTTCAACTACTGGATGGTAATTATGCTACCGTTTCTCATATCGGCGATGTTCAATTCTCGCCCGATTTCATTTTACTAGATGTTTATCATATCCCAACTTCTACTTTAAACTTGATATATGTCACACAACTAATTAAGCATTTGCATTGTGTTGTTCATTTCTCATCCACTTCATGCTATTTTTAGGACCCTTCTTCGAATAAAATTCTTGGTCGAGTCTATTGCACTGTTGGCTTGTATCAACTGCAGCAATTTCTCGAATTAATATAGTTAATAAATTGTCAGTGAACCTATGGCATTATAGACTTGGACACCCAAGTTCTGCACCGCTTCAAGTTATTATGTAATTCTTTTAAACTTTATACAATTTTCTTCAGAATTTCATTGTAATGTTTGCCCCATGGCAAAACAAACACGATGATCGTATAATAAATCTTCAATTTCATCTACTGCTTCATTTCAATTAATTTATGTTGATATATGGGGTCCATTTTTTTCCTCCCAAGCATAACAGGAGCTCTTTATTTTTTAACTATAATTGATGATTTTTCCTCGTTGCACTTAGTTATACCTTATGCAATCAAAGTGCGAGACATTCACATTTATTAAATATTTCATGCATCTATTATTACTCAATTCTCTATAAATATTGGCACCATTTCAACTGGATCAACTTGTATTCATCTTCCAGCCTTACAAAAGATCAGAACAGACAATGGGTCTAAATTTCTTTCTAGAGATTTTCAATCTTGGCTCTTTGCCAATGGCATACATCACCAGCGCAGCTGTGTTTCCAATCCTCAACAAAATGGGGTGGTTGAGAGAAAGCATTGTCACCTGCTCAATGTAGCTCGTGCTCTACGTTTTAAAGCAATATTCCTCTTAAATATTGGGGAGAATGCCTATTAACGGCAGCATATCTCATAAATAAAATCCTAACACCCACTCTTCATATTAAATTCCCTCATAAAATTTTTATGGGTACACCACCTGATTATACTAAACTTCGTGTCTTCGGGTGCCTATGTTATGCTCGAAATACACATGTTTTACATAAATTTGATGCAAGAGCACAATCAGGTATCTTCATTGGTTACCCATTTAATCATAAGGGATATAAAATTCTTAATATTAAGACTAAAAAATATTTATCTCTCGCGATGTTATCTTTCATGAAGATCTTTTTCCATTTAAAGATGCATTGCCAGTTCAAACTGATTTTCTTCTCATACATGAATCTTCTGAATCTTTATGTGATTTTTCCGAAGATACTCCAATACAAAGTTCAAATCGTCCCACTTCCTCGTATCCAGTGAGTCCATAAATTTCTAGTTCCAACCTTCCATTATACAAATTTCATTATGAAGTGATTTTTCAAATATAGGAAACTCGTCTGGCCCTCCTTCTCCGGCTATAGAATCTTCATCTTCGTCTCCATCACCTTCCCCCTCTTCCTCAAGTAGTTTATCACCTGAGGTTTCTCCTCCACTAGCTCGGCCTGTACGTACTCATCGTGCTCCAAGGAAGATGGATGATTATCAATGTAAACTTAATCTCTGCACCTCGTCATCTTCACATCCTCTCACTACTTCTATTCTTTTCCATCAAGTTCCTCCATCTCAACAAAAAATCTTAGCTTCCATCATTAATGTTGATGAACCATGCACATTTACTGAAGCTATGAAGTCACCTGACTGGAAGAGAAGCTATGGCAACTGAAATAAAAGCCTTGGAATCCAATAATACATGGACTGTCACCACTCTTCCGCCAGGAAAGAAAGCAGTAGGTTGTAGGTGGGTTTATAAAACCAAATATAAAGCTGATGGTTCCATTGAAAGATTCAAAGCCCGACTCGTAGCCAAAGGCTATACCCAACAGGAAGGAATTGACTATCATGACACATATGCTCCTGTTGCGAAACTTGTCACAGTTCGTGCTCTTTTATCTGTAGTCGCTGTCAAGCAATGGCCCTTACATCAACTTGATGTAAATAATGCATTTTTATGAGGCGGTCTATTAGAGGAAGCTTATATGTGTATGCTGCCTGGCTTTTAAAGGAAAGGAGACCCGCGTGTTTGTCGCCTTAATAAATCAATTATGGTTTAAGACAATCATTTCGCAGATGGTTTGCGAAATTCTCATCAGCACTAAAAGATGTAGGTTTCTCCCAATCTCGTGCTGATAATTCTTTATTTACATCGGTCACTTCTAACGGGTCTATCTATGTGCTCGTGGACGTCGATGACATAATTATCACCGGTGATAATCCTACTGTGATATCTTCTTTAATCCTTAGGCTTGAGTCACGCTTTCCCATCAAGAACCTAGGCCCTCTTCATTATTTTTTGGCATTGAAGTATCAAGATCATCAACAGGCATTTTCCTTTGTCAACGTAAATATATTTTGGATATTTTAAAAGATTCCGACCTAACCAACACAAGGCCATCTCCTTTACCCATGGAACAACATCTCAAACTACTCCCTTCTGATGGGTACCCCCATTGTCAGACCCTTGTCAATATCATCGTCTAATTGGTCGACTATTATATCTTACAGTTACTCGCCAGACATTTCATTTTTAGTAAATTATCTTAGTCAATTCATGCAACATCCACGAACTTCTCATCTAGATGCTTCTTTTCGTGTCCTACGTTATCTCCGAGGCACAATCAATCATGGAATTTTTCTATCTTCTTCAAGCTCCCTGCGCTTGCAAGGTTATACTGATTCAGACTGGGCTGGTTGTCCCATAACTCGTCGATCAACAACTGGATACTTCACCATGCTAGGTGCAAGTCCTATTTCTTGGAAATCAAAAAAAATAATCAACCGTCTCTCGTTCCTCACGGAGGTAGAGTATAGAGCTCTTGCAAACCTCACTGCTGAGTTGTAGTGGTTGCATTATTTATTTCATGATCTACGTATTCCTTTCAACAATCCCATTCCAGTTTATTGTGATAATCAAGCGGCCATCCATATCACCGAGAACCCCATCTTTCATGACGCACTAAACATATTGAATTAGATTGTTATTTTGTCCGAGAGAAAATTCTCTCTGGACTTATTTCTCCTTCTCATATTTTAACTAGAAGCCAGCTTGCAGACATATTTACAAAACCCTGGGGTGCAGACCAATTTCAACGACTTGTAAGCAAGTTGGGAGTGTGTCCAGGATGTCCTCCCTCTCCAACTTGAGGGGGGGTGTTAGATGTACTATATCATGTAAACATTATAGGATCCCTAAACTATAGCTAGCAATTAGTATAACAATTGTACATAATTTAATATCCCTGATTTATAGCTTATGTTAGGTCACACACACACTGTAGAGGGGGTGAATACAGTGTATAGTACACTCAAATCGAACTTTAAGATCTTAAGTAACAGAAAACAAACTTTATTGAAACAATAAACTCTGTTACAGTATGGAACTGTTACCTCTCAGTGATGAACAAATATCACGAGAGCTGCTAGGGTTATAAAGAATAATAACTTCGATAATGATAACACTTATAGTGTAAACCCTATGCCTGTGTTTATATACTACACAGTTACAAGATAATCACTAATTGATATGGAATATAATTATGCTTCCTAAAATATATCAATCAGATATCTTTTCTTCCAAGTATTCCATTCTTCACGGAATTCCTTCTTCATGCATATCTCTTCTTATGTTTATCTCGATCTTCTTTCCTTTAATCAGCTACTGTCCTTATCTGATTGTCCTTCAGCACTTAAGTTCTGATATCTATCTTCTGATGATTATCTCCTGATAATATAAGTACTGATATCCTTAAGTCCTGACTTCCAGTATAAGTACTGATCAACAGTTAAGTACTGATTTATCCTATTCACGTAAGATCTGAAAGCTAAACATAAAACATATTAGCCATGACATTATCAAATATATCTAACAATCTCCCCCAACTTGTAAATTAACAAAATATACAAGTTTAACAGATATTTGATGATGTCAAAAACATTAAGTATAAATGCATGAGAAATACACTAGATAACTACAACTTACAGTCCTTAAAGTTTTTACCAATTTCAACTTCTGATAACAACTTCAATCTGTATAAATATCATAATTTAAGCAGTTGTAGATCTTCGACTTGGCTTCTTCATTTTCTGATCTCTCTGATGTCAGGAGTTGTTCTGAGATAGTTCTTCAACAAACATTTCTCAGCATATCTTAGTTCATCAATCATTCTCCTTTTAACACCTTTAAACTCTGCAGTATCTTCACCAGTTTGAAAGATTGCAGCTCTGAGATCATTAATCTTTACTTTTCTTAACTCCTGATCTAGTCTTATGACATAAGCTTTGTCAGATTCAAGATTGAATTCAAGTCCCTTAATACCAAGATACATTCTGATCTGTGCAGTATTAGGCTTCATATCGACAATATCACCATTGTGATCTCTGTACTTTGGAACATATATGCTGTCAGACTTAACAGAATAAAGCCTTTTCTGTCTCTGAATCTGTTCTTTTAAGTAGTTTGCAGCAGTCTCTGTTATTTTGTCATCCACTTGAAGTAAGAAAAGTACATGCTCCAATTCTTCAAAATACTTCAAAGGAATGGCATTTTGTCTTATATGATAAACCCTACCATCTGTCATGAAATACAACATGATGTATTCTTTCAAGTAGGTATGGTAAACCATCTGTACAGATTCCATTTGATTCAATCTCTCAGGAGTTGCTCCAATACCTGGTTCACTCAAGGAAGTCGGATCATTGGTAGTGTTGTGTACTCTTCTTTCATCAGCACTTCCCAATCCAGTTTTATCTCTAGATTCCTTTCCAGTAACTACTCTTGCTTCAAAACCACTTGCAGTAGTCTTCAAAGATTGAGTCTGTTTTGCTTTAGTGAATCCTGGTAGGAGTGTTTTAGTTCTATTTTCTGATATCAAGTTAACTTGAGCACTGTCAGAGGTTACTTGCTTCTTCTGAATATCAGAACTTACAATTTCTTGACTCTGAACAACTTGAGCCATGTCAAAGGTTGTTTTAAGAACTTTTCTTGTAGTCAGAGCAAGATCATCTTTTCCATCAGTAATTTCTTCTTCCTCAGGAGGTACATAAGGCTTGATAGGTTCACCAACCTTTTCTTTACCCTTGGATCTTGGATCTATCTGTGGTTGTGATCTAGCCAAAGTTGCTTCAGTATGTATCCTTTCTTTGATCACAATGCCTTTAGGTTTTGGAAGTAACTTTTTACCAGAAGCTTCAGATTTAGATGTGACTTTCTCTGATTTAAGTCTGGCTTCTTCTTCCTTTAAACTTTCCAAGTCCATCCCTGGATTTTCTTGAAGAAATAACTGTCTTGACATTTCCTCATCAAGATCTAGAAGTTCATCAGAACTTATCCTTTTACCAGCAGCAGAACTTATTCTTTTCCCAGTATCAGAACTTGTTCTGTGACTAGCTTGTCTTGATGTAAACCTTCTACCTTGACTATGACCACTACCCATTCCAGAGGTTCCTTGGTCATCTTTTCCATCATCCTTTCCTTGCAGTGTCTTGTTGGTTTTGCATTTGGACTTAATTACCTTCTCCCCCCTTTTTGACATCAGCAGGTAATAAAAGAGAGATAAGTAGTTCCACTGAGGTCTGGATTTCAGTAAGTTGCGATTGCTGAGAAGCTTGATTTGTCAGAATTTGATCAATCTGAGCTTGTTGCTTCTCTTGAGTTTTCTCAATATAAGCAACCCTGTCAATGGTAGGTTGTGAAGAACTTTTTCTTATCAATTTTCCAAACTTGTTCCTGTTTGATAAAGTTCTCCTGAATCTTGTGTAGCTCTGCATGAGTATTGGAATGAAGACCTTGTAGATGTTTAGTACTCAATGCAGTGATTCTAAGCTGGGTTTTAAAATCATCAGAATTTAACATTTCATCAGCTTTAGTCAAGTGCTCAGCAAGATGTAAAGCATTTGGAACACATGAAACTGAGTTCCATTCCTTAGTCCACTCCTGACCTGCAGGAGTTTCACTCCAAGGTACTGGTGCATCCCTGATAACAAACTCCTTTACCAGTTCAGACTTAGGAAGAGTCGGTGGAGGAGTATGTCCTGAAGGACCTGCTTCATCAGCATCTACAGTTGTAGCAGCTTCACCAGTATCTCCAACATTTGCAGCATCAGAACTTAAAGAATCAGTATCTTCTGATAAGACAACAGTGTGAGTAGCAATGGAGGCTTCAGCATCCTCTAATTGCTGATCTGATACTAAGTTCTGATCAACAGCCATATCCTGATGCTCACCTAAAATCTGATCATCAGCATCTTGATGCAGAGAAGGTGTTGTTGATAACTCTGGAGTTTGAACAGCATCAATAACAGGTGTTGTAGAAGTATTATTTGCTGTTGGAGCTTCTAAGAAAAGTATTTCAGGCACAACCAGGTTCTGAATATCAATTTCAGCACTTGTACCTGGATCAACAAGAGACACAGATGGTGAGTTAGCCTTATCAGATACAGCTTCCTGAGATGGAGTTGATGGAGAAAAAGTGACTGGAGCAAATTCCTTGTCTTGTGAGAACAGAGATTCCTGATCCCCTTCCTTAGCTGCTTCTTCCTCATCATCTGAAACTGGCCTTTGTGCCCTCTGTTTCTTGTACTTCCTTGTTGATTTGGATTCCTTGGGAGTTTCAGGAACTATCATGCGTCTAAGCCTTTTGAGAAGCCTAGAACCCCCAATTGCAGAATCCTTATGAGAAGTTGCGTTCTCAGCTTCAACCACAACAGGTTCTGAAGAAGGAATCTGTTCCTCAGAATCTGATTCATCTCTCAAAGTAAATCTCCTCCTCTTTTGAGGTGTTTGAGGAACAGTCTTTGTTCTCTTTGGCTTAGAGGATGTAGGCTTCACAGTAGGTGCTGAAGAAGAAGGTTGAGCAGTCTGTGAAGTGGAGAGATAGGATTTGAGATAAGTTCTTAGGGTAGGTTGAGTAGAATGAGAGGTAGGTACTGAGGTTGATGGATTTTGGTTATGGTGAGTTGGTTGAACATTTGAGTAAACAGATTTGTAAGTAGCAGGATCAGCATTTACCAGAATCTGTTTCACAGACTGAGGAATCTGTAATTGTCTCACCATTGATTTCTTTGTGTCAGCATTTATCAGGTCGTTAAAGTACCTTTTTGCAACCTTAAAAGGTGGGGTTTGAGTGCTGACTAACTAGGGTTCAGCAGTATAATACGTATAAATAAGTTGACAGAATCTAGCAAAATAAACAACATCTCGATCCTCTATCATCCTATCCCCAATAAAACCAATTATTCCAGTTGCAAAATCAAAATGAGTTTGATGGATAATAGCATACCCTATGTGCTGACTCAGAATTGGGATAGCATCAAAATTTGAACATTTGTTCCCAAAAGCTTTGGTGATGCAATCAAAGAAGAAACTCCATTCTCTTCTGATATTAGCCCGTTTCAACTGTCCAAGTTTCGTCAGACTCTTTTCATATCCCAATTCAGCCATTAACTCCCGAAGGGCTGAGTCCTCTGGAACTGAGAAAGTACAATCCTCGGGAAGATGTAAAGCCCTGCGTACTGTACCAGGAGTGACTACAAAAGATGAATCACCCACTTGGAAGATAATACTGGGAGTTTCACGGTTACCACCATCATCAAAAATGCCAGTCCTCCAGAACCTCAGAACTTGTTGACTTGAAAATAATTCAGGCTGAGTTAAGGCGTACCCAACCTCACTATGTGCAAGAAGATCTTGTACAAAGTGCAATTCAGATGGAGCTTCAGCATGATCAAGAATTGCAGCATAGTTGTTTGGAACAAACTTTGCTCCATCAATGATTAAATCCTTTGGTGCCATGAAAAAAATTGAGAATTAAGAATGCCTGATAGTTGTTTGATATAATGTCTGTAGGAAAACAACGAAAAAGTAAAGTGAAGGAGAGTAAAAGTAAGAAGAGAGATAAAAGATGAAGAAATTAAAAAGATTACAGAAATCTTCTCTCTGCTGTACTTATACAAAAAAATATTACCGTTGGACACCTGTCAGACATGCAGTAATAATGGATAGTTACTGGGCTCGAGAAAATAGGAATGATTACTTACCCAGTTGCCTTATTTCAAGGAAAAACCGTTCCTTTAATCAAGAGAAACAGTTTTAATTCAAAATTTAAACCGTTAGCACTGATTGAATTATTTTTCACTGCAACATTAATATTCTGAAAATAAATCATGTTAAAAATGACCGAGATAATTTCGATGAATAAGTGCGGACAGAGAATCAGAACTTAAATAAAAGCACAATTTAAATGGTCATCAGAATATCAATCAGGATTTATCAACACAGATAAAATAACTCAGAGACAAAATCTTGAAGTAAAAACAATTTTCATTAATATATCAAGTCAATACATTTATGAAATGGAAATGACATCAGTACTTATACAAGATTTTCCCTAAGCTTCTAATCCTAACGTCAACAGCTTTAGTCCTAGCTAAGAAGCCTGACAAAGCTGATGATGAAGAAGAACAGGAAGAAGATGAGATTAAGTCATCTTCCTCTTCCTATCTTCGATGAACAAGATGGCGAGTCGTATGATTCGCTCTTGCTGACGGATAGCTTCCCGCCTTTCCTCCTCCAATCGCTCCAGATGGCGATGGTAATCCATATAGAAGAATAGAAGGTGAGTCAGCACCTCCTGTGGGACAGTATCCCAGATCTCCTCAGGAATGGCTGTTACATGCCCCTCCTGCTGCCAATCGGCACAACTTAGCTCCTTTGTGAAGGTTGGTTGTTCAAAAACATGTTGTATCGAACCATTGTGTTTTTGATAGAAGAAGGAGGATAAGTGTGTGAGAAGAATGTGATGGAAAGACTGATGTGAAGTGGTTGCTTATATAGGTAAGAGAATGCCAAGAGACACAAAGATATTTAATGCTGACAGGTAGAATTAATTCTACCTCGTATCCCTAGACTTTGAAAAGAACAACAGTCATTGGAAAGAGAAGCATGGTCTAGACCGCACAAAACACAAGAAACAGTGGTCTGTTCAAGTACAAATACCATTAATCCTAATCACAGTGACTATTAATCTTCCACTTCAACATATTCGAGTACAAACTGAGACTGTTATCAAATTTTATTCAAAGATAAGCCAAGTAAAGGATTAGACTGAGAAATCAGAACTTAGACCTATACCAGAACTTAACAGTCATCAGAACATAATTTCTTAACTCAAAAAAGGAATGCCTATCTTAGTAAATACTCATACAAGTTCTGAGTTATGGACGTCAGTACTTAATCATCAGAACGTGTAACTTAGAACTTGTCCTCAGAATTTGTGCAATAATGACATATTGACTGTTTTATCTAAATAACATAGACCACCACAGAAATTTTCATCATTCGGATGGAGTGATTAGTGTGTGCATTAAGCTAAAAACAGACAAAGAGTAAAGTCTGATTCACTGCAGTACATCTTAGAAATAAGGCATAACTAAAATTTTGCTAAAGATCTGTCATTGTCCTGAAACCGACTGAAGAATGAGTTTATGCTTGAGTCTACCTCAACTATTTTGTGCTAATTTTATGCATCTTTTGAAATTCTATTTTACAGTGGCTTCTCAGTATAAGTGAGTCACGACTGTTTATCAAAATTTATGCTATTTTCAGAGTATTTCTCCAGTAATCATAGAGTGTGAAAAGTCACCAAGAAAATATTTTACTTTTCTGATGCATATTTACTTAATACCAGCAATACACTTGGGTCGTCCCTTCCACATTTTTACTCTAGATCTCAAAGGAGTACCTGATTTTAATCTTTGATCTTTTTGCTTTTGCTTTTGATAAGAGAGGTCTATCAGCACTTAGTACATTCAGCAGTTTTACTAGTATCAGAACTTAACAGATGAGTAGCATTATTCTAATTTGGGACTTAGTAATAAGATATACAACGTGAACTTAACTAAGCTCAATTATCAGAATTTGCTAGTGTCATAAGTTTTCCACTGAAATAATTACTTCTTCCATGGAATCATTTGTTTATTAAAGACTACTAGGTCAGTATCTAGCACAGTTATCCTCAATAGGATTGAATAGGTACTAGAACAGACATATCACTTATCAGAGTTTAGAAACATATATCAGACAACAGTCAGTACTTAAAGACATTTATCAATTAAGCACAGAATACACAATGAGATGAATTCTGTAAATACTGAGCATAAAGTCTGATAACACAGAACAAGTCTAAGCAGATTTAGAGAAGGAACCTGAAACCATTCCAAGTTCATTTACCAATCTTGTAAAAGTAGCTTCACATAATGGTTTTGTGAAGATATCTGCCAACTGTTGATCTGTGGGAACAAAATGCAATTCCACTGTACCTTCATCCACATGTTCCCTGATGAAGTGGTACCTGATGCTGATGTGCTTTGTCATTGAGTGTTGAACTGGATTACCTGTCATAGCAATAGCACTTTGATTATCACAGTAAATAGGGATTTTGAAATATGTTAACCCATAATCCAGTAACTGATTCTTCATCCAAAGAATCTGTGCACAACAGCTTCCTGCAGCAAATACTCTGCTTCTACAGTTGATGTGGAAATTGACTTTTGTTTCTTGCTGTACCAAGAAACCAATCTGCCTCCAAGAAATTGGCAGCTTCCACTTGTGCTTTTCCTGTCAATTTTGCAACCTGCAAAATCTGCATCTGAGTAACCTATTAGTTTAAAATCTGATTCTCTAGGATACCATAATCCCAGAGCAGCTGTTCCTTTAAGATACTTAAAGATTCTTTTTACAGCTGTTAAGTGAGGTTCTCTTGGATCTGCTTGAAATCTTGCCCAAAGACAGGTAGCATACATGATATCAGGTCTACTAGCAGTTAGATAGAGTAGAGATCCAATCATACCTCTGTAGTCAGTAATATCTACTGATTTACCGGTATCCTTATCCAGTTTTGTTGCAGTGGCCATTGGAGTGGATGTACTTGAACAATCTTGCATTCCAAATTTCTTTAGCAAGTTTCTGGTGTACTTGGTTTGACAAATAAAAGTGCCTTCCTCATTTTGCTTGACTTGAAGGCCCAGAAAATAGCTAAGTTCCCCCATCATACTCATCTGATATCTTGACTGCATAAGTTTGGCAAACTTCTTGCAAGTTTGTCATTGTAGATCCAAAATGATATCATCAACATAAATCTGGACCAGAAGTAAGTCCTTTCCATGGTTGAGGTAGAACAGTGTTTTGTCTATTGTCCCTCTGTTGAATCCACTTTCCAGAAGAAACTGAGCTAAAGTCTCATACCATGCTCTAGGAGCTTGCTTAAGTCCATAAAGTGCTTTGTCAAGTCTGTAGACATAATCTGATGTTTGGTATCTACAAAACCTGGAGGTTGTTCAACATATACCTCTTCCTCCAATTCTCCATTGAGAAAAGCACTTTTCACATCCATTTGAAAGACAGTAAACTTTTTGTGAGCAGCATAAGCCAAAAATATCCTTATGGCTTCTAACCTAGCAACTGGTGCAAATGTTTCATCATAATCAATTCCTCCTGTTGAGAATATCCTTTTGCAACCAGCCTTGCCTTATTCCTTGTAATTATGCCATCACTGTCAGTTTTGTTTCTGAATACCCACTTTGTACCAACAACAGATCTATTCTTTGGTCTTGGTACTAGGGTCCAGACTTTGTTTCTTTCAAATTCATTCAACTCTTCCTGCATTGCTTGCACCCAATCAGCATCTTGAAGAGCTTCTTCCACTTTCTTTGGCTCAGTCTGAGAGAGAAAAGAATTGTAAAGACACTCATTTGAAGTACCTGTTCTAGTTCTGACACCTGCATCAGGATTTCCAATTATCAAATCAGGTGTATGTGATTTTGTCCACTTCCTTGCAGATGGAAGGTTTTCTCTAGAACTGGATGCTCCCCCATGATCCATGCTATCTTCATTTTCATTTTCTGATGCTCCCCCTGAAACTATGCTCTCTGAGTTGGATTCTTCAGTATTTAGATTTTCAGCACTATCAGAACTTGGCTTATCAGAACTTGACGAATCAGAACTTGAAGAGCCAGATGCATGTTCGATGTTTCTTGAGATGTGGTAGGATCTTGAGTATGCTCCCCCTGCATAGGGCATCTTCCTTTAACGTAGTCACCACAGTTTCAATAACATCAGAGTTTAATCCATCAGAGTTTGCAGTATCAGGACTTAGACTGTCAGGATTTTCAGTATCAGAATATGAGTCTTCATTTTCAAATCTCAGCTGATCATGGTCAAAAATCTTTAAGACCAGTGATCTTCTTGTCATCAAAAGAGACATTGATAGATTCCATGACCACTTTTGTTCTCAAATTATAGACTCTGAAGGCTTTTGTGGAAAGTGGATATCCAACAAAGATTCCTTCATCAGCTTTTAGATCAAACTTTGATAGCTGTTCAGGATGAGTCTTGAGAACAAAACACTTGCATCCAAATACATGAAAATATTTCAGATTTGGCTTCTTTTTCTTCACCATCTCATATGGTGTTTTTCCATGCTTGTTAATGAGTGTTGCATTTTGAGTAAAACAAGCAGTCTGCACAGCTTCAGCCCAGAAATAGGTTGGAAGCTTTGCTTCTTCAAGCATTGTACGTGCAGCTTCAATGAGAGTTCTATTCTTCCTTTCAACAACTCCATTTTGCTGTGGAGTTCCAGGAGCAGAAAATTCCTGCTTTATTCCATGGCTTTTGCAGAACTCTTCCATTATCAAATTCTTGAACTCAGTGCCATTATCACTCCTTAAAATTTTCACAGAATCTTTGACCATTTTATCCAGCTGTTTGACATGATCAATCAAGATAGATGCAGTTTCACTTTTTGTGTGCAAGAAATACACCCATGTGTATCTGGTGAACTCATCCACTATGACCAACGCATACTTCTTCTTTGCAATAGACATGACATTTACTGGACCAAATAGATCAACATGTATAAGATGATAAGGCTCAAGAATTGATGATTCAGTCTTGCTCTTGAATGAAGATTTTCTTTGTTTGGCTTTCTGACATGAATCACAAAGACCATCAGGAGCAAATACTGTGTTTGGCAATCCTCTCACAAGATCTTTCTTGACCAGTTCATTTATATTGTTGAAATTTAAATGAGAGAGTTTCTTATGCCAATTCCAGCTTTCTTCAATTGATGCTCTACTTAACAGACAGATTGCAGAGCCATCAGTACTTGTTGAAAGCTTAGCTTCATAAATGTTACCACGTCTGTATCCTTTCAGAACAACTTTGCCTTTAGATTTACTCACAATTTCACAGTGTTCTTCAAAGAAATCAACATGATAACCTCTGTCACAGATTTGACTTATACTCAGTAGGTTGTGTTTAAGTCCTGAGACCAGAGCTACTTCTTTAATGATGACATTCCAAGATTGATATTGCCATATCCCAATGTTTTTCCAATGTTGCCATCTCCATAAGAAACACTTGGGCCAGCTTTCTCCACAAAGTCTGATAGCAGGGCCTTATTTCCAGTCATATGACCTGAACATCCACTGTCCAGAACTAGAATATTTTTCCTGTTGCCCTGCAATCACAAAGACCACTAATTATTAGTTTTAAGGACCCAGACTTGCTTGGATCCTTTGGCCTTATTAAGTTTGTTAACATTTGCAGCGGATTTAGCATCAGAGTTTATGTTAACATTTTTCTTATCAGAATTTACATTATCAGACTTTGAATCAGAATTTACACTAGAAGGAACAATGGAAACTTTCTTCAAAGAAGGTTTTATTTGATAATAATCATAGTACAAACTATGATATTCCTTACAAGTATAAATGGAATGCCATAAACTACCACAATGAAAACAAGGATTTTGTGGTTTGTATCTAACTGACTGACTCTTAACTCCTGATTTTGAAGGTAAGGAGTTAATATTCTTATTTTTCCTGCAAAAAGAAGCCAGATGGTTAGAACTTCCACAGTTATGACATGTTTTCCTAGGAGCATCAGGAACAGGTTTATAATCATTGCTTTTATTCACACCTTCCTTTCCATTCCTATTTTTCCTAGGTGATTTTACCTTGTTTGCATTCTTGACATCTTTCAGCTTATGCTTAAGCTGCTTCTTTGTCATTAAGCCTATGTTTACTTCAGCTGTCTTTTCCTGTTTTAGTTTGTCAGAAGTTAATTCCTCTTTAACTTCTGATTTCTCATTATCAGACTTTACAGTTACAAACTTAACAGGTTTTAACTTTGGCTTTTGCTTAACAACAGGCTTAATTTCTTCAGTTCCTTTATCATTCTTATTCTCTCCATAACCTAAGCCCTCTTTCCAATTTTCATACTTAGCAAATTTTGAGTTGTTCTGCCAGAGTTAGTCCAAGTCCTGATTATCTCTCTTTCCTTTTCTAACTCAGTTTTTAGAGATTCATTCATTTTTAGCACTTCATCCCTAACATAAAAAGCATCATCTCTATCCTTCTGAGTTTGATGGAATAACTAACTCTTTTTCTAAGAAATCATTTCTTTTCTTAAAGCAAGATTTTCAGAAGTTAATCTTTCACATGTTAAGTTTGATCTCTATAACTAACAAACATGGTTTTAAGATATCTTCTCAACTCATTAATATCATCAGTATGAAAAGCATAAGTAGTCTGAGGTACCTTTGTTTCAGCAGCTTCAGAACTGCTCTCAGCACTTTCTTTATCAGCATTTGCCATCAATGCATAGTTCTCCTCACTTTCAGAGTCTGAGTGTCTGTCCAGCTTTTCTGCTTTGTGACAAGAGCCTTGCCTCTGTCACCCTTTACCTTCTTGCAGTCAGGAGATATGTGGCCTTTCTCACCACAGTTATAGCATTTAACATTGGTGTAATCTCCTCTGTCAGACTTTCCTCCTCTGCCTTCAGATCTTCTGAAATTCTTCTTATCAGAACTTATGCTTTTCTGGAAAACTTCTTTCCCTTCCTGAACTTCCTGTATGCAATCTTGTGATTCCTTTCACCATAAGAGCACACAGCTTCATCATCCTCATCAG
The DNA here is from genome assembly GCF_009905375.1 of Apium graveolens. Lineage (NCBI taxonomy): Eukaryota > Viridiplantae > Streptophyta > Magnoliopsida > Apiales > Apiaceae > Apium > Apium graveolens. Next base: position 5,690 of record NW_027420706.1, on the reverse strand, counting down.
CATCAGTCTCAGGCAAGCTTTCAGAATCTGAGTCATCATCACTCTCAGAACTTGATGACTCAGTATCAGACTTTATGAAAAGAGCTTTACCCTTGTCTTTCTTTGAGGAAGCTGCTTTGGGGAATTCTTCTTCAGCCTTAAGAGCAACTGTCCTTGACTTTCCTCCTTTCCTCTTGCTTCTTTGTTCCATCTCCAGCTCATGAGTCTTGAGCATTCCATAGATTTCGTCAAGAGTTGTTTCATCAAGATTGTAGTTGTCTATTGTCGTTGCCTTCAAATCCCAGCATTCAGGAAGAGCTAACAGGAACTTAAGGTTTGAATCTTCAAGATCATACTCTTTATCAACCAATGACAAATCATTCAAAAGTTTGACAAATCTATCATATAAATCATTCAATGACTCATTAGTCTTTGAGTCAAAGTGTTCATACTCTTGAGTGAGTATTGTCTTCCTGTTCTTCTTAATTGTGTCAGTTCCCTGACACCTTGTTTCCAGAGCATCCCATATCTCCTTAGTTGTAACACCCCCAGATCCGGGGTCGGGGATCCGGGTCGTCATGGTCTTTCATTCCACAATACCACTTCACTTACTTAATAAAAATAACCTATGCTGTGACCCCACACTAACACACACCACAAACCCGGTATAAGTCTCAGAGATGAAATTGAAATAAGTACAAGTCTTTGAATCCACAATTTTAAAGTTATTAAAACCCAAAATGATTACTTGATAAATTTACAGTTGATTGCCATTATCTGCCAACAAGTTATAATTATACATAATTGCTTCTCAAAATAATAGTATGATCTACAATAGATCTACCTCTGCAGCTATAAGCAGCTACAACATCATCGGGAAGACGCGGGACGCTTCCCACGCGCTTGCGCTGGGTCTGCTTGGAGTCTGGCCATGGCTTTCCTAACTGTTGTTGTGTGATGAAGAAATAAAGCAAGAGTGAGCCTTACAGCTCGCAAGATAATAATAGTGATAACAATAATATAAGTATCTAAATGGATACTTATTAGAATCTTTATCATGTGTAAGATAATTACTTACTAGATATAAGTAAAACAAGGAATGAAGTTACCAAATACTTCACTACACTTATATCATTTATAAAGCTACTTGAACTACCACCGTTCAAAGTATTATAAGATTCACGAGGTCATCCCATAGATGAGACCACAATAAAACTTGAAAATATTTGATCTTTGAAATATTTGAAAAGAGATGAAGTTACGAGATACTTCATTCAATGGATATACCAATAAAAATGCTTGACCCTGTCAATGCTTCGGCAACCACCCATTAGTAGCCTTTCAATCGGAATGCTACGGGTAGTGTTGCAGAATTATCCAAATGGATGATGAACTCATTACGGGAGTTTTACCGCGCCAGGAAGACCACTTACGATGATCAGTCGTAGTAGTACAACCCCACCATTTTCTACATGTAGAGGAGAACCTGTCGGATTTACTTGTCAACCGAACACTGAACTCCTAAGGAATGGACCGCCTTAGCGGAACTTCCAGGCCATTTGGGCCAATATAATAAGGCTGGGCCGGCGCTACTCGACCACTTACGCCACTCCTAGTTCAGATGAAATCCATGACTCTGAAACGTAAAGCTCGTTTCCCCCTTTCCCCAAGTAGAAACTTGTTGATACGGCTCCAACAAGAAGTCGTATCTAGTTGGAAAGGAAAACTCACCGATATTTCCCAGGCGATGCCTGTTAATGGATTAACTTGTTCCAAGAATTTTACTTCCCGAACATTGGGTAAGTAATCAAAAACTCTTTTACCAAGACAGCAACCTTGTTGCGAATATAAACACACCACCGAGCTGGATCCCCCATGTTTTGAGCGAGTATTTAAATCCCCTTTTTAAAAGGAAGATCTTAAATATAAAAATAGTTTTGGGATCCGCTCTAACTTTTGAAAATCATTTTAAAGACTCGAAAACACTTTAAAGAGTGTTTGGAGTAAAACTGATTTAATGAAGTAAATCAGTCCCCAGAATATTTAGAAAATGACTGAATGTTAATATTTAAATATATTCCCATGAAGAATAATCTTTATAAAAATAATTGAAGTAGAAGTAAAAACTTATACTTGAAACGAGTATTAAATAACCAAAGATATACTTATATGAAAGTACTCTTTATTTGAATAATCGAAAATAAGTTTGATTATTGACACCTTATTCTTTAATAAAATAAAGAATATATATCAGCAAATAATCGGAGTCATAGATCCTCAAATGAATATTCAAATAATATTCATTAAATAATATAAACTGAGTCATAAGCCTTCGAATGAATATTCAAAATAATATTCAATAAATAATATAAAAGGAGTCATACGCCTTCGAATAATATTCGAAATAATATTCAATAATAAAATAAAGTTAAAGTTATCGAATAAACCTTATTCGATCAATAGTTTGGAAAACTATAACCATATAATATAAATATATATATATCCATATCCATATATACAAAATCTACTCGGGATCCTCGACTCCCGGTTTTAGAAATATTTTCACCTTTGGGTCCCTATATTAAGGGTATATGCAAGTTACCGCTATCCTCTAGCATAGGTATTATGCAACTATAAGCATTAAAATCAACAGATAGATAACCAGATTACGAAACAGACATGCATATATACCATATTAGCATGCTCCAATATATCGCAAAATTTGCTAATAACAATCATGCAATATCACAAGATAATGCATATATATATTTACATCACAACAACAGTATAACGGATAGAATACTTGCCTGAGCGACTTGGGGTGATAAAAGGCTCGGGACGAGTCTGGTAACCTAAAACAACAAGTAAGTTGGAATTAAACCAAAATCACTTGTAAATCTATACTTTAACTAACTTAGACTCTAACGCTAGTTTTGCGCTCACTGATTCGCTTAAGTCACTCGGGTACCCTCGGCTCCACCATTTTTAATAATTTAACCTTTACGAGTTTTAAAGCGATTCCTTCGCGGGTGTCTTACCAACTGCCTAACACACTTACCATAAATGTTTCATACATTAATTAACCCTTTTGGTCTTTAACCTATGTTTCAAAGTAAGGCGGGGGAAAAGTTTCGTTCGCGAAACGCCGTTACTTGAAACGGTCGTTTCTCCTAAACCGTAAATCGGAATCGAACGAACTACATATCAAAACGAAGCTCGTAACATGAGCTATCTAAACATGGCAGTGGTCATATTCTAGCAGGGGTTCTCGGGTCCTAATGCTATGCACAAAAACAGTCCAAAGAAAATCGGACGTTACGACGGCTATGTTTACGCGATTTCCAAATTTTAACCTATTCAAAACCAACCACAAACCAACCTCAAATCCAACATACAACCAACACCCATCCTTATCACATCATAACAATCCCAACCAATTCAATTTAATCATTCATACTTATGCCTAAACTTAACTTTAATCATACTTAAGTTCTTTTAAATCAAAACCACAACAATTACCATTCCATTTCACTACCATTCCAAATCCAACTCTAAATCATAACAAGCTACAATATCATCCTACTAATCAAAATAACCTTATAATATATAGGAACCTAGGGTTTGGAGATGGTATACCTTCCTTGAAGTGGTGGGTGGAGCTAGGAAGCCTTAAGAAGCTTTGAGAAGACTTAGGAAAGCTTGGATCTTCAAGAAAAACAAGAAAAACTTCAAGTTAAAAACTTGAAAACACTATTCATTGTCTTCTTCTTTGATTAAATGGAGAAGATTGAGAAGGAATTAATGGCTTAAACTCATGGTATAGCCCTAACTAAGCATGAAGATGATTAGGGAATTTACTCACCAATTTAGGAAGCTTGGATCTTGAATTTTTGAAAATTCTTGCCTTTTGAATAGTGAAAAGCCGTGAGCAATGAAGAACAAATGCCTTGGTTCTTTTTGATTTTTGATGAAAATGATTTTACTTGGCTTGGTTGCTTGGTTTTTGTATTTGATTTAGTAACTTACCTTTTTGCCCTTGAATTTGTGTGGTTACAAGCCACCACACCTCCTTCCTTCCCATGTCATGCTTATGTCATCCTCATGATGTCATCCCCCTTCCTTGTCCTCTTTCTATTGGTTGGATGACATCATTCCCACTAATCCCTTTGATTAACTTCCTAATCGTTTGCCTAATGACCGCTGATCTGCTATACGGTTCGCTTAACTTTCGTTTTCGTTTATCGTTTGAAGGATCATACCCGGGATTTTATTACTTAGGTTCCCTTAACCTTTCTCATACATTATATTCCTTTTTATGATCCTCTATCATAATCCTTTAATTTAAATCCTTTTTATCCTGTTACCTTATACTCAATTCTCTCCGTATCTAGTGGATTTCCGGGAAAAACCAAAGTGTTCGGAATTGGATTCTGACAATATTTACATACACTTATATACTACATAGAGTACTAATAATATCGCAGAATATCCATATCAGAACCCCTACATAGTGTGGCGTGAAAAGTTTCTTCATTCAGCTAAAACACTATTCACAAGGGTTACAAAAAGTTGAAAATTTTGGGGTTATTACAGTCTTCCCTCCTTAAAAGGATTCCGTCCCGGAATCAGATAGAAAACAAATGGGGATACTTTCTTAGCATTACACTTTTAACTCTTGAGTCAATTTTCCCATATTGTGGTTCTACCACCAAACTCTGCCTAGTTTGATAATCCTTCTTCTAAGCACTTGTTCCTTTTCACTCTATAACCCTTCCTGGTTGCTCCATATAGGTTACGTCGGGTTGCATATCTATGCGCTCATATGCCTCCATTTATCTGGCATCTGAATTACACTTCCTTAACATTGATACGTGAAACACGTTACGACCTGCTACATGTTCGGGGTTAGGGCTAGCTCATATGCTAACTTCCCAAACGTCTTAATATATCCAAGGGTCCAACAAATTGTAGACTTAGCTTTCCTTTCTTTCCGAACCTCATCAATCCTTTCCAAGGGATACCTATAACATTACTAGGTCCCCTATTTCATACTCTTTATCCTTTCGTGTCAAATCAACATACTTATCATCCATCTTGGGCTACTACCAGCCGTCCTCTGATTAGATCTATCATATCCTTGGTCCTTTGGACAACTGCGGGTCCGAGCATCTTGCGCTCTACAACTTCATCCTAACATAAGGAGATCGACATTGTCTTCCCTCAAGGATCTCATAAGGCGACATCTCGATAATGACATAGATCTATTGTCGTAAGATAACTTAATCCGCGTTAAGTGATCATTCCAAATTCTTTCAAGTCTATTACACAGACTCTCATCATAGCTTCTAACATTATAGCTTTTGCTTCTCAATACCCATCTTTTCCAGTTCGTAATCGCTATCCTTCCGTCCTATATTATACTGGTTATACTTTTGCTCGTTAGCGTTCTATAACCTTTAATAACCACGTCAACCTTAGTATCACGAATGTGTTTCCATTCCGCATACTACCACCATTTATTATCCTTTTTCAGTTGTTTCTATTTTCCAAAATTTGATCAATCAAATAGAAGTAAAGGAATTTGTTGAGAGATCATATGATCATGAACACTTTTATCGCATAGTTAGTACAGAAGGTGGCCAGCCTTTAGTACTTGAAGCAATTAAACAATAGCTGGTATCCTACTCGGCTTCTATCACACAGATAGATAG
>NW_027420705.1:0-39795 GCF_009905375.1 Apium graveolens | reverse complement strand
CTAAATCTGATACTCCTGTACAGACGCCACAATCAAGTGACAGTGAACCAGAGACTCGCACGCAATTGTTGGAGTCAAGTCAAGGTGGTACCGAAAGTTCTGACAACAGCAACACACCTAAGTAGTATAGGCTTTTAAACGACATATATACTAATACGGAGGAAATTGAACTCGAGGAGGATGAGTTATTATTTATGGGTACTGAAGAACCAGTCACGTACAAACAATCTATACAAGAAAAACCTTGGGAGGAAGCCATGAAGAGTGAGATCGAGGCAATAGAAAGAAATAATACTTGGAAACTTGTGGCACTACCACCTGGGCATAAACCGATCGGTTTAAAATGGGTGTACAAGCTAAAGAAGAATATTGATGGTGAGGTTGTGAAACATAAGGCGAGGCTTGTTGCGAAAGGATACGTACAAAAACAAGGGGTGGCTTTTGAGGAAGTGTTTGCACCTGTTACTCGTTTGGAAATAGTGAGATTACTCTTGGCATTGGCTGCGAAAAATAGATGGGAAGTACATCATCTTGATGTTAAGTCAGCCTTTTTGAATGGAGATTTACAAGAGGATGTGTACGTACAACAACCTGAAGGTTTTGTGAAAAAAGGCAAGGAACACTTGGTTTATAAGCTGGTGAAGGCACTCTATGGACTTAGACAAGCGCCACAGGCTTGGTATGCAAAGTTAAATAAGTGTTTAGAGAGTTTGGGTTTCATAAAATGCCCTTATGAACATGCTGTATACACTAAACAGGAGAAGGGTGAGAGATTGATTATTCGAGTGTATGTTGATGATTTATTGATAACAAGGACAAGTGTTTCCATGATTCAGCGGTTTAAGGAACAAATGAGTGAGAAGTTTGACATGAGTGATCTGGGGAAACTATCTCATTACCTGGGGATAGAGGTGGTGCAAACTAATGAGTATATAGAGCTCAAGCAGACATCTTATGCTAGAAAGGTGTTGGAAAAGAGTGGTATGATAGAGTGTACACCCACTAAATACCCTATAGAACCAGCGAGTCAACTCAATAAAGATGAAACTGGAACACCCGTGGATCCAACCATGTTCAAGAGCATCGTAGATGGCTTGAGATATCTGGTTCACACTAGACCGGATATCGTTTTTTCTATTGGTATAGTCAGCCGTTACATGGAACGGCCCACCGAGATGCATCTCCAAGCTGTAAAACGAATTCTAAGGTACTTGAAAGGACGCTAAGTTATGGATTGGTATATTCAAGCGGGAGCAGCAATAACATGCTGACGGGGTATTTTGATAGTGATCTGGCTGGGCAACTCGATGATCGGAAAAGTACGGGAGGGATGGCATTTTATCTCAATGATAGTCTAATAACGTGGGTATCTCAAAAATAGTGTTGTGTGGCGCTATCCTCCCGTGAAGCCGAGTTTATGGCATCTACTGCGGCTGCTTGCCAAGGTATATGGCTGAGAAATTTACTTGGGAGACTTACTGATGCTAACATTGGTCCAGTGATACTCTACATAGATAACAAGTCTGCAATAGACCTCGCTAAAAATCCAGTGTTTCACGGACGCAGTAAACATATTGATATCCGATATCACTTCATCCGTGAGTGTGTTGACAGAGGTGAGATCGTGATCAAACATATTGGAATAGGTAGTCAACGAGCTGATGTGCTGACAAAAGGTATAGCCACTGTGAAATTTGAAAGGATGCGTTCGCTACTTGGCATCAGGAATCTCAAAACCCAAATTTGAATTAAGGGGGTGCTTGTTGGAAATAATTTAAATTTGATTTATGTTTTGTATTTGAATAAAGAAGCTGTCAACCCATGTAAACAGCTAGGAATTAGTCGTAGTGTTATCCCTCAGATATTTTAGGATCGTGGAGTTAGTCGAGCAAATGTAGGAAGTAGTTGCAGTTGTTTTAAGATAGGAGTCCTCAAATCTCTGGTAACTATTTATATTGTAAGTGCAAAGCAGAACCTTCAGGCCTTAGAAAAATAAACTTTGTTTTTCCAGTTTTATAGGTGTTACCCTCTGTGTGTGCATGTTTTGATATATCCATCCAGTTTCATCACATTTTACCTTTACTTTATTCCCCTCAACGTCCACACAGTGCATCCGTGCAGCATCCCTAACTCACATCTTCCTCTCTGAAATCAAATCAAGCTTAATTTTTCTTTCATTAGATATATATATATATATATATATATAATTAGGCAATTAAGTTTACAATACATTTAAGAGTAGAATGGGAAAAAAAGATAAGTTGTAATATATTTGACAAAAGATAAAATAATAAATTTTAACTCAAAATCAAGCCTAATTTATTTTTTCATTTGATATAAAGAAAATTAACTAATTATGTTTAAAGTAAATTTAGGAGTAAAAGAAAAAAGGATAAGTTAAAATACTATTTAAAAAAAGACAAAATAATAAATTTTAACTCAAATAATGAAATAAAAAGTAAAATCATCTTCACAAATAACATATCTCCTACAAATGCTAAAAATAAGTACACCTAACTAGATCACCAATTTTGAAAATAATAGAAACATAAAAATAAAATGGGTTAGAGGATCAATTTCTTAATATCTCCCCTAACATTTTTAAAGTTCAAAAAGTTATAGCTAAAAAGCAGATTTAAAAGATTTGGGGTAAATGACTGTACTTAATAATGATACTGATTTAAGAAAAAACAAAAGTTTAGTTTAGATGTAAAAGTTGTGAGCAAAATGATACAAAAGATGAAATGAATTCATACACAAAACTAGTTGTAGTCATCCTCTATTCTATGAATGATTTTAATAAAATAAAGTAAAATTAAAGTAAAATGTGTACCTTTGATACTTAATAAAATGTTAATAGACTAGGAAAAGCAAAAGTTTGATAGTCTATACTCAATAGCTAATGGGCTTGATAGCTTAGAAATCTAAAAGAATATATAGAGGGAGATGGTAAAAAATTTTAGGGTTATCCATTACAAGTTTCAGGCCCACATTTTAAGTATTTGGATATATGAAAAGTATAGGGCCTATGGGCCCTCTGAATCATTTTACTGAATATATTCAATTTTAAATCATGTTGAAATTTTAAATATATATAGAGTCCAACTCAACTACAAACCAAATTAAAATAAAAACTAAAAACCTCAGCCCAACCCAAACTTGGCCCAAAAATATGACCATCCAGATAAGCCCAAAATAAAAAGCACTTACCCATTATTCAAAATTATATTTGGCGCATATACACACACGATACATATAAAACAGTTACAGACTTAAAAGTCATTTATTATCAATTTAATTGCTACAAACAGCCTAAAATCAAACAAAAAATTCACATTCATTATTTTATATAGAGATTAGCAGTACGAATTTGAAGGAAGTTGTTCAAATATAAAACAAATTGCTCGAAATTTGTAGATCTAAAGCTTGTTATTCAAAAAATCAGGAAATATTTATCAACGTTAAACATCAATCGATTATCACTTGCATTAGAAGATTATTAGTTCATATGTGTTATATTGGTTGATATAAAGTTGTATTCATACATGCATGCTATTTTTCTGTGATTTGTGTGGGTTTTAATTAATTCTTGTCATGAAAATATTGATTGATGTTGTTATTATGTTGTTGAAAAGATAATAATCAGTATTTAATCACTGATCTAACTACTAAAAGAGTATGTTTTGATAATTTGTGTTACTAAATTATTATGCTCTTACTGATTAATACTCTTCCTAATTGATGTTGTGTTTTGTTGGAATAGATATTAATCTGTATTCAATCACTGATCTAACTAGTAATAATGTATGTTTTGAAAATCTGTGTTTCCAATATGAGTCTAAAATCCGTATTTATGTGAAAAATAATTTGAAGACCGAATGGGTAAGAAAAATCAAACACTACTATTTTAATATGTTAGTTTAATTAGTATATTTGTTTTGGTATTGTTTTTTTGATAAATATATAAATAATATTTGTTTACATTAGTTTTTTATTTTTAACTTGTGTATATTATTTTTATTTTTTATGCAGTGTGGTCAGTTCTCACAAATGGTAAAGTTTCGAAAAAAATACAACACTCGTATACTGATATCTCACATTAATGAAAAGAGCTGTGCAATGATATCAGAAGTAGAGAAATTGTTCAAAGATGATGCTGAGAAGACAATGATGAAGGTGGCTAATAATAAATTTTACAATGCTGGTCCAAGTAAAAAAAGATGGTTACATTTGATTCTATCCTCACTCAGAAATTTCATCAAGCTTGAAATTATATTTGAGTACATTGAATTAGTAATTGTATAATGACTTAAGTAATTTTTGGGATGTGTGTCATAACACCCAAAAAATGTTGATTTTTAGATTATGATTGACATTATTATTGTTCAGGATCCAAATGAATCCATTTTAAAACTGAAATTAATGTTTCGATTATTTTGTTTTTTGTCTATTGCTACGGGAATTATGTACTTAGTCTTTTATATTTAGACTTGTTAGTATAAATATGTAATACCAATTAGTATAAAGTGGTCAATCACTAATACATAACAACAAATTAGTATTGTCTATTGATTTAATCACTATAATATATGTTACAAATTGTAAAAAAACAAATATATGACAATTAAATACAGTTACAACTTTTTTAACAAGATTTTGATTTTAATCAAGCATGAAATTATATTGCAATACAATAAATTAGTAATTTTATGATTATTTTTATCGTTCATGATTAAATGAATCCATATTAAAACTGAAATAGTGCATCGGTTTTTATTTTTTTTGTCTATTATGTATTTATTCTTTTATATTTATGCTTGTTAGTATAAATATGTAAGACCAATCAATATATTTGTTCTCAATCACTAATACATAAACAACAAACCAGTATTGTCTATTGTCTTAATCAGTATAATATATCATACAAATCAGTAATAATCATTTGACAATCATATACAGTTAGAGCTTTTTTAACAGTATTTTGATATTGAGGTTAAATTGTTCCAATCTCTCTCTATCTCTCTCTCTCCCCCTATATCAGTCTCTTTCTCTCGTATAAATATCACATTCACAACTGATTTCCAAAATAATTGTTAAAATCCAATCAGATTTTCCATCAATGATAAAAACAATTGAATATACTGATTTCCAGTAACAAACCAAAAACAATAAAAGAGAAAATTATGAGACATGACTAGTTTAAAATTGTATCAACAAATTTAAACTAATGGTACTACCTTGTAAACTAAATTTATCATATGAGAGTAATCTAACTAATATAGTTCAATAATTTACTCTACCACAACTTTATTCCTCTTAACACATCTCCTCTGATCATGAGTATATGCCTTACAAAGCGAACATTGCCGACTTGTTTTTTTGGATTTATTCAGAGCTTTCTCTCTCGCGCCAATCAGTCTTTTGAAGTAGTTTCCTTTGTTCTTGTACACATTTGGCCCGAGTATAGAAATTTCTTCGCTAGGTTGTTCCTCAACCATAGCAGCAATGTGATCTCTCTTAGTAAATACATCACAACGACCTTGAAAATCCAAATCAGTATTCAACTGTTTAATAGTTTGATGCACAAAATCGAGCTTCTCAAACACCATTCCAGTCTTGCTAACAGCTTGAAGAAAATCATACCAGATATTTCTCAATTTCAGAAAGGCTTGTTGCATCTTTATATAATCATTTGTTACTGAAACTGAATTGAACATAGTCCCTGAATTATCAATTTTCATCCAACGATTTAGAGCTAGGCTCATAGGAAACTTCGTAACTCCTAATTGTTTCAAACCACAAAAAGCATGTCTACAAACTATTACATACATTATAATTTTTTTACATGAACAAACAATATGATCCTTACTAACAGACATCTGCATCAAAAAATTCTAATATAAAAGTTAAAAAATAAATTAAGAACTCATTAAAATAATTATAAATCTTAAAAGAAAACTAATTAAATCCTTCAACTAAAATATATTTAAATAATTTTAATAGAATACAAGAATATTTAGGGCAACTAAAAGATATTTACAAACAGATAAAACCAAGCAATATTAAATCAACTTACTACCATTAAACATATAAGCACTTACTATCATTTATAAAACATCAACCTTTTTAAAACCAGTAAAAAATATCACCTTAACTAGTTTATCTTTAACTTTGACATCACCGATTTCCATGTGCGTAACCCCATTTATCTCCGCACTCATTCGCTTTATTTGCATATCCAAACAAGAAGAAATTATTTTTTCCTGAACTATATAAAATATTGCACGAGTGAACAAAGTTGCTGCATTATCTTCAATAAACCATGTTGATAATGTCTCCGGAATGCAAGTTTTTGACTCATGATCCAACCTTTCAGTTTCATTCCTTTGATGTTCCATTGCGCTTTGGAAACGCAACCAAAATTCACATAGAGTATCTCTTTGCCTATGAAACTGCCCAAAAAAGAAATTCTCACTCTCTGATCTTGATGTTATCCTCGTTAGACCAAACATAGGCTCGTCTCTAAAAAATGATGGAATCCAAGAAGATCTAATTAAATACATGTCTGAACGCCACTTATGATCGTCTAATTTGAACTCCTTTAAAACTTTCGTCGAGCCTCTCTCAAACTCATCAGTCTCTAAAATTGAAGACCATATGTAAGTCTTCATTTTCTCCATAAAATCCGTCTCTTTAAATAAACAATTCCCAAGCTGTAATTTTTTCACAAGAAACATATTATCAGTAATATAAGATGGCCATTTTAAGGTGACATTTCTTTGAGAGCATTAATGATTGCTTGTAAAATATCATTTAAAAGTTGCTCCAGTATAATATTAATACAGTAATTAAAATTTAGTATCTAACTATGAAATAATGTATCAAAGATTAATAAAAAAAATAATTTTTATATGAACAATACCTTGATAGAGAATTTTTGCATAATGTGCCACATGCATAGACGATGCTTACTAGCAATTAAACCATTTTTGTCAGAAAATGAATTATGTACATCGTCCTTCATAGCAGGACACTGGTCAGTAAGAATAAAAACTGGATTTCTTCCCATAGCTTTGATAAAGTGATCAAAAGCCCAAGTATAATCCTCAATATTCTCATGTGATAAAAGGAAAGCAACAAAAGTAACACACTTGTCGTGTTTATCTATACCAGTGAAAGGGGCAAATATCATATTGTACCTATATCATGAAAATCAATAATAATTACTAACAGAATCACTAAATACTATAGAAAAATTTACTAGTTATTCTATAAGATGTACACTTTTCTTACTTACTTGTATCAAAAATCGCATCAAAAGATACCGCGTCATGCTGTGCACATTCTGAATCGTCTAACAACTAAGGCATTGAAGGGAAAGACTCCATATGAAGCCTGGAGCGGGCACAAATAAAACATGAGTCACAACAAAGTGTTTAGGTGCATCGCTTACATGAAAGTACCAGCTATTCATGTCAGCAAGTTGGATAATCGAAGTAAATCGGTGGTATATTTGGGAAAGGAAGCAGGAACAAAAGCGGATTGACTATACGATCCGTATAGTGGAAGTTTACACATAAGCAGAGATACGGTATTTCAAGAAATGGAGTTCTGGGCCTGGGAGCAAACAAAATAAGGAAAAGTATGTTTTCTAGAAGATAACGGTGCGAGTTGACTGTATTGGTGGATAACATTAACATCGATGTGAACACTAACAATGATGTGATGTCTGAGGAACAAGAACCTGTTACACTAGTACAGGATCATGTGACTGAGGAACCTGTGAATGAAGAAGATGCTGAAAGTACACCACCACGAAAGTTTAGACTGTTGAGCGAAATTTATGATGATACAGAACAAGTTGAACTCGATGAGGATTTACTATTGTTAAGCATCAAAGAACCTGATAACTTTGATGAAGCTGTACAAGAAATTGAGTGGAAGAAAGCTACAAAAAGCAAATTGGAATCTACTGGAAAAAACAAGACCTGGGAGTTGACAGACCTACCACCAGGACAATGAGCAATTGGTTTGAAATGGGTGTTTAAGATCAAGAGAGATGCAAACGGGGTGATTTGAAAATATAAAGCGAGGCTCGTTGCCAAACGGTATGTTCAAAAGCAGGGTATCGACTTCGAAGAAGCATTCGCTCTAGTAACAAGGTTAAAAACAGTGCATCTTCTGTTAGCTTTGGCTGCAAAGAATGGTTGGGACGTTCATCACTTGGATTTCAAGTCTGCATTTTTGAATGGTGACATCCAAGAGGAGGTGTACGTGAAGCAGCCTCAAGGATACGAAAAAGAAAAGGAGGAACACAAGGTTTACCGGTTGTTTAAAGCGTTGTATGGTTTGAGACAGGCTCCACGAGCTTGGTATGCTCGATTAAAGAAGTTCCTTGAGAAATTAGGATTCGTCAAATGTCCTCATGAACACACCGTTTATACGAAACGTGAAGGTAATAAGTCTCTAATCATTGGTATCTATGTCGATGATTTGCTTGTAACAGGAACAAGCACCAGTAACATACTGAAATTCAAGGATCAAATGCGCAAGGAATTTGACATGAGTGACTTGGGGAAGTTGACGTACTATCTCAGTATTGAGGTGGAGCAAAGGAAAGGGAGTACAGAGCTTAAACAAACAGTATACGCAAAATGTTTGCTGGAGAAGGCAGGTATCCAGGAATGCAACGAAACAAAGTTCTCATGGATCCAAAGATGGTGTTGCACAAAGACAAAACGGGAAAGAAGGTTGATCCAATAGTGTCTAAAATTCTGATTTGAGGCCTGCAATATTTAGTACACACCAGGCCAGATATTTCTTTTGCTGTAGGATTCATAAGTCGCTTCATGGAGAAGCCCAATGTTCTCCATTTAAATGCTGCACGGAGAGTTTTACGATATGTCAAGGGGACTCTGGAGTACGGTTTGAAGTATACACGAGGAGAAGGTAATAATATGTTGAAGGGTTTTTCTGACAGCGATTATGCGAGCAGCAGCACGGACAGACGGAGTACAAGTGGAATAGCATTTTATCTCAACGAAAGCTTGATTACTTGGATATCGCAGAAACAGAGATGCGTGGCATTGTCAACTTGTGAAGCTGAGTTTATGGCTGCAACTGCAGCAGCATGTCAAGGCATATGACTCCATAAACTGCTAAGCCAAATTACTGGTATGGCTCCAGGACCAGTGGTACTCTATATCGATAACAAATCAACCATAGATTTAGCGAAAAATCCTATTTTTCACCGACGCAGCAAGCACATTGACGTGCGTTATCATTTCATTCGCGAGTGTGTGGATCGAGGAGAGATTGTGTAATGACTGGGAACTTTACGTTTATATTATATCATGATTATAATAAAATATGTGAATTAATGTGTCATTTATATGTGATTATCTGATAAACCCTAACTGTTACGTGATACGTGTATCCCATGTCATTTCTGTATTTTAATGTATTTTTTAGATATTTTATTATGCATTTATAGGTTTTATTTCAAACGTTTTACGACCCAAACGATGATTTTAAAGCCAGTATTTCAAATAAAATAATGGGCCTTATTTTTCATCAAATGGCTTTTACAATCGCCTTGTTCTGAACATCTAGATAATTTATAAATTTTCTCGTTTTGCGAAAAATGATTTTTCCGGGCCCCATTGGGTGTCAAAAACCCCACAAAAATCATATTTTTATTTTTATAAAATTATAGGACTTTCATTTATATTATTTCTTTGCATTTTTGCATTATTCACAATTTTTGGGAATTTTTTACATATATATTGCATATATAAAATATTTATAAATTAAATTTTAATACTCAAAAATTATAAAATTTAGGGCCCAATATTTTTATTTAATGTATAACTAGCCCCTTAATTTTAATTAGGAGTATTATTTTTTACTACTATAAATAGCCTAATTTTTATTTAATTAAATATAATTAATCATTAAAATCTGCAAAATTACCAAAAATTCTCTGAAATCGGGTCGGGAAGAACAGGTTCAGGTCGAAGAATCCAATCGTGATTTCTCACTGATTACAGCATCAAATCGTGTGATTCAAGTACTCAAATCGAAGGTTTTGATCCGTTCTTTCTGTTTCTTGCATCAATTTCACGTTTTATTGCATCCTTTTTTATTTTTGATTTCTAGGGTTTATGTGCGAATTAGGGCTTTTTAATTCTGGGGTTATTTTGATGTTTTGATGATTGATATAGCTTTGTTAGATGATTTACAGTCGATTCATGGTGTTTAATTGAACAAACGATGCTTGGATAGTGATTCACGATTTCTAGGGTTTAGGTCGAATTTTCAAAACACAACTCGATGATTTCTGTGAATATTTGGTTCTTGTAATGTTAGGGCTTTGATTGTATATGTTCTTAGCTTCATTTTGCATTACATAACGTTTGATTTTATGTACAAATGAATGATTTGGGTTTTTGGCCGGAGTTCATGTCGATTTTGATCGGAGAAGATGACCCAAGGGTTATTCTGTGATGTTATTGCCAGAATTAGATTGCCAGAACGATTTGGAATTGAAACCCTGTGAAAAACGAACCGGATTTTGACCAAACGGTGGCTCACCGGATTCTGCACCAGTGGCCGGATTCTGGGCAAAATCCGGCGTGTTCTTCACGACACGGATTTTGACCCGTTTGACCCGTGTAAAATACCCGGGTTTGATCTGATTTTGTCAGGGATGGTTTTCTGACTACTGTTTCTGGAAATTATTTTTACTATTTATTTTTATTAATTTTAAAAATCAGTTTTATTTATTTTATAAATTGATTAATTAATTATTTAATTAATTAATTTATATTATAAATAATTCTGAATTATTTTCTAAAAATCAGATTGAATTATTTTCTTAATTATTTATTATTTATTTATTACTTATCAATTATTTAAAAGTGATTAAATATTTTGATAATTAATCAAATAATTTTTAATAAATCATAATAAATTCATTTTAATTTTAAAAATTATAAAAAAATTATTTTTAATTCTGATTTTCTTAAATAATGATTTAAAAATTATTTTTGAGTTTTAAAAATTAGTAATAATTATTTATAATGATTAATAAATGGAATTATCAGTATTTAATTAATAATAATTCAACCGTTAGTCCATTTTGCGTGAAACGAAAGCCTGTTAACTCAGAAAAATGAATCACTTTCATTAAAAATAATATCAAAGCTTAATTTCTTTTAGAAGTTAGTTGATTTTGTGACTTGTTTGATTATCAGTCAAGTTACGTGCCGAGACGAGTCCGAAAAATTCCGGAAAAATGGGAAACGAGTCAGATAACGATCAGTTGAGCGATCAGCGAGTCGATTTTGGTTTTAAAAATTATTTTAACCATAAAAATGATTATGTGCTTATATGTATTACGTGGTTAATCGAGTCTTACTTGCTTATATGTAATACATGAGTCAGTCATAAGCGCATGGGTAGATGTTAGGATTGAATTGAAGTCGATTCAAGATGCAAATAAAGTACAACGTGACTTAACCAGTCTGTTTTGCCAACAGAAGCTAAGCCAGCCAGGCCAGTTGAGTCGGTAATAGTCCAAGGTGATAGACATAAGTGATTCAATTGCAGTAAGTCGCGCAGAAGGCAAGTTTTTCCTCTATTCTACTTTCAGTATAGTGATATTGATTCAAATATTTATCACATTTACATTCTCTTGATTATTGTTCTTGATCACTAATATACAATCCCTATTCCTTTGTTCATATTTCATTTCAATTCTTGATTTCTCCGTTTTTTTGGATTCTTGAATCATATTTTGTTGGTAACACATGGAGATTGATATATTCTAGTGTTTGGAATATATCAAAACATACCGATTGTCCCGGTTGCTAAGCGATGGACTGGATAATGATATTTTGGGATTGAGTGTGTCTTAATCTTGAGGATCGGGATGACTGGTGCCTCGACGTGGGCCGTAGTGCCTGGATACCCGACTGGATCTATATATTGAGATATGGATCTGGATTATATTCTGACTGATCAGCAGAATATAGATGCGAACTTGTGTCCAGTTTAGTTTATTTGTACTCGCCAGTAATGGCCTTCTTTCTATTCTTGTGAGGTTATATCTTGGCAGATATACCTGGGATGGTGGATTCATTTAAAATGCTTTAACACTGTTTATATATTTGTGGACTTGTTGAGCAACTTTTGGCTCACCCCTTTTGTTGTTATTCACCTTATTGTTTTCAATTAAGAAGGAATATGAAACCAATCAGGACTCGAGTGGTAAAGAAGCGAGTCAAGCCTCGGGATCCTCTTATACCTAAGGTGTTGATCCCAATCCAGGAAGAAAGCTTTGAGTTGCCCGAGCAGGTGGAGTGTTGATAGATAGTATGTGTGTGTGTTTGAATAAAAGTTGAACTTAGTTTAAAATGAATTAGACAATGGTTTGTAATAAAGAGAGTTTGTGAGACTTTGAATGTTGGTTTGTAATAAAAGTAGTTAGTGGTTCTTGTTTTCATACTTCAACCTAAAAAGATCATGGTTAGTGTTAAAGGGGTTTAATTTCATTTCTTTATTAATTGTTAATCAGATTGTACAGGTTTGGTGATTAGCTAGTAACCTCCAGACTTATACCCCGGGTCTGGAGGGCGTTACAGGTTTGGCATCAGAGCTGTAGGTTTGGTCCCTGAAAACAAGAATATTAGGATTAAAATAGGATAGGGAGATCATATAAGACAGGGATAGTCAAATTAGGATGAATAGTGTTAGGATTTAGGTCAGATTAGAATAGGGAAATAATCTTAGGATTGTTAATGACCTTTTCTTTTCTTTGCTATATTATCAGATGGCATCTTCTGGTTATTCTGCATCTTCCGAGAGGACAGTCACTGAGCCAGTAGCACCAGCCATAACTCCAGTATCTGAGTATATGTTTCCTCCTCTACCACATCCACCACCATTGCCACAGGAGCCGGTACCACCAGTACAGGGCATAGTGCATGACCCCATAGAGATGTTTGATCCATTTGAGTTCTTCGAGCCGATGGTTCCTTTACCTATTGAGCACCAGTTTATACTAGGTATTGAGCAGGAGTTACCACCACCACCGTTGTTACCTCCTATACCAGTGCATGCCCCAGAGCCGGACATAGTTTAGATGATTCCAGTAGAGGGGACGGGAGAGCATGATGTGGATCTACAGTTAGGTTTACCCCAGCAGGGTGCAGATATTCCGAGGGTTCCTTCTCAGGAGTCAGTAGGTCAGGTTGTTCAGCCGCATATGGTACCATACCATGAGTATAGAGTTATGAGGGATGATGTGGAGTATTGGCGGGCACAGTGTCGGGAGATTATGCATCTGTTTGATCAGAGGGACAAAGGACCGTTAGCGGCCCTATAGTCGGATTATTATATGAGACAGCAATTACAGTCTGGGTTAATGAGTGCTACTTGGGAGCTGGATGATTTGACTCATGATGGACCTCCTTCTTTTGCAGAGTTCTACAGGGTTTTTCGCTTGGCACAGACTTTGGTCCAGGCACTTAGAGAGGAGCTTAGGCGTATTCCGCCTGGGTTCTGAGAGGGTTTGAGATGGTGACTCCAGAGTACATGTGTATATAGAGGCAGCATAGTATAACCTAGTGAGTAGTGTGTATGTGTGTATCAATAGTTTAACTTGAAGTAGTAGTTTAACTTGTAGCGATAGTGTGACTTGTAGCCGTAGTGATGACCAGTAGCCCGAGACTTTTTGTATCAAGCATTTACACCTGAAGCTGGTGTCACATATATATAAGATAAACTTTTTTAAATTCTTTTATTTAAATTTCAGTCTTTACAGTTTTACAACATTTACTTTCACTTTACAGTTTTTCATAGTATAATTCCTGTTGAAAAAAAAACAATTATTTTATTTAACTGTTTACATTTCCAATTTGTACACTCAGCAACTGTTTTCTTTAAATAAACCATGTTATGAATACAGGATAAATTGTTTTCCATACATATTGTCGATTATTTATTATACTGTTAAATAAATATCACCTGTTTTATTATCAGAAGAAGATGGCACCAAAAAGAAAGACTAGGGCTGAGACCTCTAACAGCAATTCTGAAGATCAGACTAATGAGATCATGAACCAAATGTTCCATCTGATGCAACAACAGATGATAATGATGTAGCAGCAGATGCAGCTTCAGCAACAGCAGATAGAACAACAAATGTTACAACAACCACCTCGTCCTGAGCTTCAATTACCATAAGTATTACCTGTTATTACTTTTAAGCAGTTTCAGTCAGTTAAACCTCCAGAGTTTGAAGGGACAACTGATCCTATTAAAACTACCACCTGGTTAAAAGAAGTAGAGAAAGCGTTCGCACTAGTGAAGGTAGGTGAAGACCAGAAGACTGATTTTTCTAGTTACTTCTTGAAAGGAGAGGCGAATTATTGGTGGGAATCTAAAAAGGCCTTAGAGGGTGAAGAAGTGATTGCATGGGATAGGTTTAAAGAGTTGTTTTTAGAAATGCATTTTCCTCGCTATGTGAAGAATCAAATGCAGATTAAGTTTCTAGAACTGAAGTAGGGAAATATGTCCGTGGCAGAATATGAAGCCAAATTTACTGAGTTGGCTAGGTTTGTTCCAGAACAGGTTGACACTGAAGAAAAACTAGTTCAAAGGTTTCAAGAAGGGTTACGACCATGGATTCGTGGCTAAGTTGCAGTTTTCGAATTAACGACGTATACCGCCGTAGTTCAGAAAGCTTTGATTATAGAAGGGGAAAGTGAAAGATCTTAGCAAGACAAGGGACAGGGAAGTTTTCAAGATCGCTCCAGCAGAAAACCGGGATTCCAAGCCCGGGCAAATTTGAATTTTAAAAGGATAGGACAAGGTTCACAGAAGGCAGGTAATCGTCTCCAAACCTCCAGTCAGCAGGGAATGGTCAGAGTTCCAGTGCCGTACTGCAAGACATGTAATCGAAAGCATACTGGTGTATGTATCAAAAGGGATGTAACGTGTTATCGGTGTAAGAAGAAAGGGCATTATTCTAACGAATGTCCAACAGGTAGAACAGCAGAGATGACTTGTTTCCAGTGTGGAAAGAAAGGGCATATCGCCAGAAATTACAAAGGATCAGTTATGGCAGCCAGTGTTCCGAGAGTGTTAGCATTACCTCCACCGCCGCCTAATCAACCCAAAGCAAGAACTTTTAACATGACCATGAAAGAAGCGGTGCAGAGTCCAACTGTTATTGCAGGTACGCTTTTGGTGAATTTCGTAATTTCAAAAGTATTAATTGATTCTGGAGCTACTCGTTCATTTGTTTCTGAAGAATTTCTTGATAAGTTATATTGTGAAATCGAATGGTTGGGTGAAACATTAATTATAAAATTAGTGAATGACGACCAAGTTCCGGTAGATCGAGTATGTCCTGCGTGTGATATAGAAATAGCCAGACATCATTTTTCGGTAGATTTAATTCCTTTTAAGCTAGGAGAATTCGATATTATCTTGGGAATGGATTGGTTAGCATGTCATAACGCTTAGATAGATTGCGCGAATAAGAGAATCAAATTGCGAACTACGGAAAATGCAACGGTAATATTCAAAGGGGAAAAACAATAGAAGAAATTTCTTACTGTGATGCAGACTAAATGATTGCTTCGACAAGGATGTGAGGCGTACATAGGTTACGTGTTAGATACTGAAAGAGGAAGTCATAGAATAGAAGACATTCCAATTGTGTTCGAGTTTCCAGACGTCTTTCCAGACGAGCTTCCAGGGTTACCACCAGATCGAGAAATTGAGTTCACAATTGATCTAGCACCAGGTACAGAACCAGTTTCGAAAGCTCCATATCGGATGGCTCCAGTCGAAATGAAGAATTGTCAACGCAACTGCAAGATCATCTAGACCGAGGCATTATACGACCTAGTGTATCCCCATGGAGTGCACCGGTGTTATTTGTGAAGAAGAAGGACGGCAGCATGCGATTATGCATTGACTATAGGGAATTGAATAAACTCACTATCAAGAACAAGTATCCCTTACCGAGAATCGATGATTTGTTCGATCTGCTAAAAGGATCGGCATGGTTTTCAAAGATAGATTTGCGATCAGGCTATCATCAATTGAAGATTAAAGCTAAAGATATTCCAAAGACTGCGTTTCGTACAAGATATGGGCATTACGAGTTTTTGATAATGGCATTCGGTCTGACAAACGCGCCAGCAGCATTCATGGATTTGATGAACAGAGTATTCAAGAAATATTTGGATAAATTCGTGATTGTATTCATTGATGACATCTTGATTTACTCCAAGTCAGAAGAAGAGCATGCAAAACACTTGAGAATAACTTTGGAAATTCTGAGGAAAGAGCAACTATACGCAAAATTTTCGAAATGTGAATTCTGGTAAAGAGAAGTACAATTTCTAGAGCATATTATCAGTAGAGAAGGCATCCAAGTCGATCCAGTGAAGATTGAAGCTGTGTTAAATTGGGAAAGACCAAGGACGCCGACAGAAGTTCGAAGTTTCTTGGGATTGGCAGGTTATTATCGAAGGTTTGTCAAAGATTTTGCGAAAATAGCAACGCCGCTGACCAAGTTAACTCAAAAAAGTGAAAAGTTTGAATGGAGTGATAAGTGTGAAGAAAGTTTTCAAGAGCTGAAAAATTGGTTAGTAACCGTACCAGTACTTGTATTGCCAGACGAGCTAGGAAATTTCGTCATTTTCAGCGACGCTTCGTATCGCGGGTTAGGATGTGTACTGATGCAGCACGGTAACGTCATCGCATATGCTTCGAGACAACTTAAACATCATGAACACAAATATCCCACTCATGATCTGGAATTGGCAGCGATCGTATTTGCGTTGAAACTTTGGAGACATTATCTCTACGGTGAAAAATGTGAAATTTATACAGATCATAAATGTCTAAAGTATATCTTTACGCAAAAGGAATTGAACATGCGACAACGTCGATGGCTAGAATTGATAAAGGATTACGACATCACGATTAGTTATCATCCAGGGAAAGCAAATGTTATAGCAAATGCGCTGAGCAGGAAAGAAAAATTGAATCGGTTAACTTCGTATGAAGACTAAATCAAGGAATTCGACAAATTGGAAATTGAGATTCGTATTCCCAATGAATCTGCTGAAGCTATCTACACTATGACTTTCTAACAGGAATTGTTAGAAAAGATTCGCCGCTGTCAAAATGAAGTGATGAGTCAAGATGACGACCTGACGGGAGAAGAAATCACAACTCAGAAAGATAATGAAGGAATTTTACGCTTTGCGTCGAGAATCTGGATCCCTAACATAGTAGAATTAAATGAAGAAATAATGCGAGATGCGCACAATTCGAAGTATTCCATTCATCCAGGAAGTACAAAAATGTATCGTGATCTGAAAGAAAACTTCTGGTGGCCGAACATGAAGAAGGAAATAGCTGAATGGATAAGTAAATGCTACACATGCCAGCGAGTTAAAGCGGAACATCAACGTCCGAGTGAATTATTGCAACCATTAGACATTCCAGAATGGAAATGGGAACATCTGGCAATGGATTTTGTGGTAGGACTACCAAGGACAAAGGCAAATCATGATGCGATATGGGCAATCATTGACAGAGTCACGAAGTAGGCATATTTTCTACCAATCAATGAAAGATTTTCACTCGACAAGCTAGTGCACATATATCTCAAAGAAATTATGATGCGACATGGAGTTCCAGTATCTATCGTGTCAGATCGAGATCATCGTTTCAACTCAAGATTTTGGAGACAATTTCAAGAATGTCTTGGAACTAAATTGAACATGAGTACCGCTTATCATCCGCAAACCGACGGGCAAAGTGAAAGAACTATCCAAATGATTGAAGACATGTTACGAGTTTGTGCGATCGATTTTGAAGGCAGTTGGGATGAACATCTACCCCTAGTGGAATTTTCTTATAATAACAGTTATCACGCCAGTATTGGAATGCCACCGTATGAAGGATTGTAGGGAAGAAAATGCAGATCACCAATATATTGGGATGAAGTTGGAGAACGCAAAATTTTGGGGAGAAAATGCAGATCACCAGTATATTGGGATGAAGCATTGTACGGGAGAAAATGCAGAAAATTTATGTGAAGCGTGTGTCAAGGGGAAGCAACACAGATAAAGTTTTCCCGTTGGAAAATCTTGGAAAGCTAGGAGGCCATTGGAGATAGTTCACACAAAAATAGCTGGTTCATTTGATATTCCATCACTTGGAGGTAATAGGTATTACCTAACTTTTATTGATGATTTTAGCAGAAAAAGTTGGGTATATATCATCAAAGAAAAATCAGAGGCTCTTGATAAATTCAAGGAGTTCAAAGCACTTGCAGAAAAGAAAAGTGGTCAGTATCTGAAGACACTCAGATCAGACAGAGGAGGAGAGTATACTTCAAACTTGTTCAGAAGTTTTTGCAGAGCACATGGCATCAGTCATCATTTGACAATATCATATACTCCTCAATAAAATGGTGTTGCATAAAGGAGGAACCGCACAATTCTTGACATGGCAAGGAGTATGGTGAAAGCAAAACACTTGCCAATAACTTTCTGGGCGGAAGCTGTTCAATGTGCAGTTTATTTGTTGAATGGTTGTCCAACAAAAAGTGTCAAAAATAGAACTCCGAATGAAGCATGTAGTGGTAGCAAACCATCCGTTGGGAATCTCAGAATTTTTTGATGTATTGCTTATGCCCATATTCCCGATCAGAAAAGAAAGAAGCTAGATGATAAAGGCGAAAAGTGTATTTTTACCGGATATGACAAAAGAAGCAAGGCGTACAGACTTTATAATCCTCTTACGAAGAAATTAATCATTTCTCGAGATGTTGAGTTCGATGAATCAGATTACTGGAGATGGAGCGAGGATAAAAGAAAAGTTGCTGGTTTATTTTTCAATGGTGATGACGATGATGGTGATAACCAGAACATTGAAGATGACGATGATCAAACTCCTCCACCAAGTCCAAATAAACAAACTCCTAGATCGGCACCATCCACGGGAGGTTGCAGCAATTCAGGGGGAGCACCACGAAAGATGCGGAGTCTGGATAATATTTATGAAGTAATAAGTCTGGTACAAACGACCTTTGATTATTCATTATTTTGTTTAATGGCTGAATGTGATCCAGTTACATTCGAGGAAGCTTCTGAAGAAAGTAAATGGAACAAAGCCATGGATGAAGAAATTGGCGCAATAAAAAAGAATGATACATGGGAGCTCACAGATCTTTCAGAAGGACATAAAGCAATTGGTGTCAAGTGGTTCTATTAAACTAAGACGAATCAAGATGGGGAAGTGGAAAAATACAAGGCGAGTTTGGTGGCTAAAGGTTACAAGCAGAGACATGGCATTGATTATGATGAGGTATTCGCTCCAGTTGCAAGAGTTGATACCATACGACTTCTGACAGTAATTGCAGCTCAGAAGCAGTGGAAAATATTTTAGATGGATGTCAAGTCTGCATTTCTCAATGGTTATCTTGAAGAAGAAGTCTATATTGAGCAGCCTCCGGGATATGTTCAAAAAGGCCACGAAGATAAAGTCTATCGACTCAGGAAAGCCTTATATGGTTTGAAACAAGCTCCGCGAGCATGGAATACAAGGGTTGATAAATATTTCCGGAGAAATGGCTTCGTGAAGAGTCCATACGAGCATGCCCTCTATATGAAGACAAATTCAGGGGGAGATATTATGATCGTGTGCTTGTACGTGGATGAAATGATATTTACAGGAAAGAACCCTGGTATGTTTGATGATTTTAAGAAAGTTATGACTAACGAATTTGAGATGATAGATATTGGTCAAATGTCATACTTTCTTGGAGTCGAGGTGAAGCAAAACAAAGATGAGATTTTTATGTCTCAGGAAAAATATGTGGAGCATATTTTAAAGAAGTTCAGAGTGGAGGAATGCAAACCAGTAAGCACACCAGTAGAAGCAAGCATAAAGCTCAGGATTGATTCAACGAGGGAGTCGGTAAATCCGACGTTGTTCAAAAGTTTGGTTGGAAGTCTGAGATACCTAACTTTCACTCGTCCAGATATTATGTATGCGGTTGGATTGGTTAGTAGGTACATGCAGAAGCCGAAGCACGATCACTTTAAGGCAGTTAAATGAATTTTGAGATATATTAAAGGTACCTTTGATCATGGATTATTTTATTCTCATTCTCAAAATTCAAAATTAGTAGGCTACTCAGATAGTGACTATGGTGGTGGCTTGGACGACGGGAAAAGCACATCGGGATATGTTTTTCATATCGGTTCAACGATATTTTCATGGTCATTAAAGAAGCAGCAGACAGTTGCCCTATCAACATGTGAGGCAGAATACATCACAGCAACAGCATGTGCATGTCAAGCTATGTGGTTAAGCTACATATTGAGTGAGTTAAATCTTGCAAAAGAAGATACAGTTACAATTTACGTGGATAATAAATCCTCTATTTATCAAGCGAAAAATCCAGTGTCACACAGTCGTAGCAAGCACATCAATATCAAATATCACTTTATTCGAGAGCAAGTGAACGAGAAAATTGTGGAGTTGGTGCACTGTAGGATCGAAGAAAATTTAACGGATATTTTCACAAAGCCGTTGAAGCCAGAGATTTTTTATAAAATAAAAGAGAAGCTCGGGATGCAAAGTCGGGTTTGAGGGGGAGTTTTAGAATTCAAACCCGTTCTACATGTATACAGCTAGCTTGGTCAAACATAGGTGAGTTAATAAACACTATACACGCTTTGTAGAAATAAACAAGGAGCACCCTTATTAGAAAGATTACAGCTGGGTTTGTAATAGCAGTAGTATAAAAACAAGAACTAAGTTCCATTACAGCTAGAAGTATTGAAGTCCCAAGGAGATAATAACGGCAGCAGCTTCCCAATGTTTAAGAGCAGGCTGATCATATTTGGATAATTAATATTCTGATAAAAGTGCTTAGATCAGCTTGTAGCTTACATATGCAGTGAGGTAATCATCTTGAGGTCCTATAAATAGGCTCCTCTATTTGCATTACTAACTATCCAAGTGAAAACCAGAGAAAGAGAATAGAAAAGAGCTGTAGCTCATAGTTAAGAGAAATAGGCTGAAGCCTTGTTGTAATAAATTTTAAAGTTGTAGTCTTTGTTGAGTGAAATAAAAATATACATCCTGTGTGTTCAAGCCAGTTCCAAACAAGCCAGTTCCAAACCTTTAACATATAGCACACATATAGACACGTAAACAGTTTGTTTAAGATAAAAAGTATCAAACCCAGGCCCATACACGTTTCAAACACTAAGAAGATCAATTTTACAATTAGTCAGCTGTTGTCCATTTGGAGCAGTATTATATGTGGTTTGATGGTTAGGCATAGTGCAAGAGGTTCCTGCATCAAACACATTGGTGAGTGGGGGAAGAGGCTAGTCAAGTCTCACGTGTTGTTGTTGATGGGCCTCCAATGTCAGTTGATTCTGCTACTGTGTGTGAATTATGCAAGCTGAACCCTTGTCCCAAAATTGCTGAATTAGCACACCAATTTGCCATGGTTGTGCTCCCAAGGTGATAGGAATTTGCTGCGAACACGGATGAACAGTGTTACCCTTTGTCGCTGGAGCATTAGTGGGAGGCCAATGTTGTTGCTCCACAACCAGTTTGTCTCATCCAATGCTCTTCTTCAGCGGTGTCCAGCCTTTTGTTCTGGGCAAGGTTGTTTCTCATTTCTTCAGCCACTTCCGAAGTTACATTAGGGCAACCAGTAACATCTGTGCCCCTATAGCCAAGTAATGTTTGAACCTGTTGATGCCCTAATTACATTTTTACTTTATTCTATTCCCCTCAACCTCTACACAGTGCATCCATGCAGCGTCCCTAACTGACATGTTCGTGCATGAAATCAAATGGAGCTTAATTTTTCTTTTCATTAGATATATATATAATTTGGCAATTAAGTTTACAATAAATTTTAGAGTAGAAGAAAAAAATAATTACATTTTACCTTAACTCTATTCCCCTCAACCTCTACACAGTGCATCCATGCAGCGTCCCTAACTGACATGTTCGTGCATGAAATCAAATGGAACTTATTTTTTCTTTTCATTAGATATATATATAATTTGGCAATTAAGTTTACAATAAATTTTAGAGTAGAAGAAAAAAATAATTAGTTGTAATATATTTGACAAAAGATTAAATAATTAATTTTAACTCAAAATCAAACCTAATTTCTCTTTTCATTTGATGAAAAGAAAATTAAGCAATTAAGTTTAAAATAAATTTAAGAGTAGAAGAAAAAAATAAGATAAGTTAAAGTACTATTTAACATAAGATAAAATAATAAATTTTAACTCAAATAATGAAGTAAAAGTTAAAACATCTTCGCAAACAAACGATCTCCTAGAAATATTAAAAACAATAACAGTTAGCTAGATTGCCACACTTGAGAATAATAAAAATATTAAAATAAAAATGGGTTATACCATCAATTTCTTTAAATTCCCCTGACATCTTTATATTTTAAAAAGTTATGGAAACAAAGGTAAAAGATTACACCGTAAATGACACCAGATAGAACTGCTAAACATAAAAGTGGTAGCCCTGGTATATGAAATGATACAAAAGATGAAATGAATTCATACTCACAATTAGTTTGTGGTTAGCTGGGTATGATTGAAATAAATTGAAACTAAAGTAAAAGGTGTACATTTGATAATTAATGAAATGTTAAAAGATGAGAAAAAGCAAAAGTTTGATAGTCCATTATCTAAAAGAATATATATATATATATATAGAGAGTAAAGTTCTATGGAGTCCAGTTTTAATTGGAGTCCCTCGGAGTCCATATATGTTCTGCAAGTAAAATATAGCTTAAAATATTGCAAAACATATTATTTTTCGACAAACATCACTATTCTATTAAAAATCTTGTAGATTGCATACATTTTACAAGCAGAACATTACAAAAATATATTATTCTACAAAACATATTTAGTTTGCAGAACATAAATGTTCATGTTGCAGAACATATTGCAGAAAATATATATTGTACTGTAAATATATGAGATTTGCATGATTTTGTTAAAGTTATGCTATTTGTGTGACATGTTTTGCAAAATAACACGTTTTACAAGATATTTTATTTGCAGAATGTAAATGGACTCCGAGGACTCCGACAAAATGGTGGACTCCATAGAACTCAGCCCATGTATATTATTCTTTAGTTTTTAAAAGGAGGTAATATGATAATGATACTACACTCTTTGTTGAAAAAGACAATTATATAAATAATGGGAAACTACAAGGAAATCATGAATTTAAGCTACAAATTTACACATAGTTTACTATGTTACCTTCCGGCCAAGTAACGCTTAAATTGTCAAGTCGTTATACCATTTCCGTAAGAAAATTAATTTCATACAGCTGAAACATGTAAGTGAAATTAAGAGAGACCCCTATTTCTAAAACTAATTTGTAGCCCTTCCCTCAAAATAAGTTTTATGATAATCTAAATTATTATTTTGTGATTGTATTTCTAGAGTTTGTACCAATGTTAAATACATTAGACTAGAGGATTTTAATATGAACTGTCTTCAAAATAAGAAATAAACTCTAAAAGAAGATCATATCCTCATCATTCCTCATAGAGAAGTGTAGAAGGTTAGATTTTAATAATGTTATTCTAGGAAAAATATTCAAAGTTAGATATCGACACGTTACAAATCAAAGGATCTCGAGAAGTCTTTCGAGAAGTCTAAAATGACTTATAGAAAAGTCGCAAAAGATATGGATAAGTCAATATGCATGTAGAGATCTCCTACAAATATTAAAAATAATAACACTTAGCTAGATTGCCACACTTGAGAATAATAAAAATATTAAAATAAAAATGAGATATACCATCAATTTCTTAATATTCCCCTCACATCTTTAAATTTTAAAAAGTTATAGCTAAACACCAGGTAAAAGATTTAGGGGTAAATGACACTACTTAATCAAATAAAGTTGCTAAACATAAAAGTGACAGGCGGGGTATATGAACTGATACACAAGATGAAATGAATTCATACTCAGAATTAGTTTGACTTTAGCCTAGTATGATTGAAATAAATTGAAAATAAAGTAAAAGGTGTACCTTTGATACATAATAAAATTCTAATAGATGAAGAAAAACAAAAATTTAATAATCGATTATCTAAAAGTATATATATATGTATATATATATATATATTTACTAGATGGAAATGGGAAGATTTTGTGGTATTAGGATTTGTGAATTATTATTTCATGTTGGTGGATTTATCGGCATAGATGTGCACTAATAATATGAGATGAATATAGAAAATCCCAATGTAAAGTGATTAACATATTATTTATATATCTTCACCTACATAGTTGCTAAAAGATTATAGACCTATGAGCTAGTTACATACATTGTTATGATCCTAATACAAGAAAGCAATCAGACAGGATTAAGCAAATTCGGAAGTTCGTACAATCTAACTTCACCCACATTAAATTACAATAAAACAGTTAATATTTGTTTATCTAGTAATTGTTTTGATAAAAGACTTGAAATTTATCTCAAATAACATATCTCCTACAAATATTAAAAACAATAACACTTAGCTAGATTGCCACACTTGACAATAATAAAATCATTAAAATAAAATTGGGGTATACCATCAATTTCTTAATATTCCCCTCACATATTTAATATTTTAAAAAGTTATAGCTAAAAAGCAGGTAAAAGATTTTGGGGTAAATGCCACTACTTAATCAAATAAAATTGCTAAACATAAAGCAGGAGATGGGGTATATTAAATAAAAAAAAAAAGTTAAAATGAATTCATACTCATAATTAGTTTGTCCTAAGGCTGGTATGATTGAAATAAATTGAAAATAAAGTAAAAGGTGTACCTTTGATATTTAATGAAATGCTAATAGATGAAAAAGAGCAAAAGTTTGATAGTCGATTATCTAAAAGAATATATATGTGTGTGTGTACTATATGGCAATGAAAATATTTTGTGATATTAGAATTTGTTGATTATTAATTCATGTTGGTGGATTTATCAGCATAGATGTGCAGTTATAACAAGAGATGAACATAGAAAATCATAATGAAAAGTGATTAAGATATTATTTATATATCTTCACGTATATAGTTGCTAAAGGATTATAGATCTAGAATCTAGTTACATACATTGTTACGGTCCTAATACAAGAAGGCAATCAAACACGATTAAGCAAATTTGGAAGTTCCTATATTCTAACTTCAACCTCATTAAATTGCAACAGATAAAATAGTTAATATTTATTTATCTAGTAATATCTATCTAGCTATATCAGGAGAAGAAGGTTTAATTCAGAGGTGAAGTTCCAAATCTATGTCTGATCTATGTGCCAAAGTCGGTTGTTGTCCATTTCCAGAAGAATTATATTTGGTTTGATGGTTTGGCAGAGTGGAAGAGGTTCCAACGTCAAACACATTGGTTAGTGGAGGAAGATGCTGGTCAAGTCTCACGTGTTGTTGCTGCACAACCAACTGGTCATGATTATTATGAGGAACCGAAGCATAGAACAAATGACATGTTGTCTCATTCAATGCTCTTCTTCGGTTGCGTCGGGCCTTTTGTTCTATGTGGGCAAGGTTGTTTCTCATTTCTTCAGCCACTTCAGAAGGTGCATTAGGGCAACCAGTAACATCTGTGCCCTGCATAGCCAGGTGGTGTTTGAACCTGTTGATGCCCATCACCACCTTGGAGCAGTAATTACATTTTGTTGGAAATAATTTGAATTTGATTTTTGTTTTGTATTTGAATAAAGAAGCTGTCAACCCATGTAAATAGCTCAGAATTAGTCGTAGTGTTATCCCTCAGATATTTTAGGATCGTGGAGTTAGTCGAGCAAATGTAGGAAGTAGTTGCAGGTGTTTTAAGATAGGAGTCCTCAAATCTCTAGTTACTATTTATATTGTAAGTGTAGAGCAGAACTTTCAGGCCTTAGAAAAATAAACTTTGTTTTACCAGTTTTATACGTGTTACTCTCTGTGTGTGCATGTGTTGATATATCCATCAAGTTTCATCATCTGGTATCAGAGCGATTATTATAAGATGGATACAGGGAAAAGCAAGGTCTGGTCTGTGGGGCTAAAGGAAACTTTACGGTATGGGCATTGAAGAAGAAGGTTTTTATGCAGGCCCAAGGAGTGTGGACTGCTGTAGAACCCAGTAATGAAAAGACACCGATTGAGGGTAAAAGTGATAAGGTTGCCTTGGCTATGATCTACCAAGGCATACCAGAGGAGATTTTACTGTCAATCGCATGAAAGAACACGGAAAAAGAGGGCTGGGAGGCCATCAAAGTTATGTGTCAGGGAGCTGAACGTGTAAAGAAATCCAAGTTTCAGACAATCAAGGTGGAATTCGAGTCGCTACACATGGAGGACAGTGACCAGCTTGAGGAGTTCTACATGAAGCTCAATGGACTGGTATCTACCATTCGAGCTTTAGGAGAAGAGATACAGGAGTCATATGTGGTCAAGAAACTGCTACGAGCTGTTCCGTCTAGATTCTTGCAAATAGCTTCAACAATAAAGCAATTTGGAGATTTGGAAAGTATGACAGTTGAGGAGGCGATTGGATCTCTCCAAGCTCATGAAGAGAGAATGAAGGGTCAAACTTTAACCACCGGAAGGAGCCAAAACAGTGCTACTGGGAATAAGTTACTATTAACAGAGGAGGAGTGGTCTAAACGCGAGAAGAACGAAAACAAACTCTTGCTCACACATGAGGAATGGATAAAATGATCAAAAAGGGAGAATTCAGATGGGCAATCAAGCTTTAAAGGACGAGGTGGACGTGGTTTTCAGGGTGCTGGTCGTGATAAAGATGGCGTGAGGTGTTATAACTGCAATTTACTAGGTCACTATGCTGCCATTCGCAGGCGACCACGTAGAGAAAGAAACCAAAAAATGGAGGCAAACCTGGTTCAAATCAAGGATGATGAGCCTGCACTGTAGCTCTCCGAGTTAGACGAGAAGAAGATCCCACTGGTGTTGTTGAACGAGGAAAGTGTTGTTCCAAAATTGGATATGACTAGAAGGGAGAAAAAGATATCTCAACACTACGTCATAGATGGCCTATCGCAATAGTTTGATCATTCAGTGTTACAAACTAATGTTACATTAGCTATGTTTATCTTCATCTACCGCAACATTACATATTTGATGTTACTATAGCCTTCCGAACATGTTATTATAGATAGAAAGTGTTACACCATGCAACATGTGTGAAATTATGTTACCATAGGGTATTTACCAATAAAATATTATCATATAAAAAATAACTAAATTTACATCTAATTATTTGTGTCTTAATTAATTAACTTTATAATATATTTAAGTAATAAATTAAAAATATAATTTTAATCAAATAAGTTAATATTTTTTTTGTTTTAAATATTAAAGTAAATATATATTTTTCTAATATATAATTTTTTTCTTTTAAATTAATAAAACATAAATAATCCTATTATTTGATTTTAAAAATAACTAATTTCATAAAATTAATTTATTGGTTGAATTTATAAATTATAGAAAGTGATAATGTTTTTACATAATAAATAATTTGATTATAATTTATAATAAATAATTCATTTAAAAAAAGAAAATTAAAATACAAAAGAAGAAGAGTTAAATTGTATAGGCGGGCTAAAATTTGGGCCAAAAATTGGAAGAAGCGGCAAATTTTCCAGGCCGGTTAAAATTTTGGATAAGTTACAACCCCTCTCTAACTATTCTCTACCACTTCATCTGCCTCTCTAGCTGGTTCTCTCTCAACTCTCTGCGTTGTTCTCTACATCTCTCTTAGCTTTAATGATATGCTAAAGTCGATTTCATTCAAGTAAGAGCTAAACTTTCGCACATTGATGGATATGGGGCTGCTCGAACCAATTCGAGTTTCAGAAAAAACTAGGGTTTTCAAGTTTGAATCGGGGTTTTTTCTTTTTTTTGATTTTTTCTTCAATTAATTGGTTTTATTTGTTTGTTTAGTTTGGTTTGCTTTGGGTTCTAATTGAATTTCTGAGCTCGGGATTAGGTTTCCCTCTCTAATTGTGTTTAGTTTGGATGTTTAAATTTTTGCAAAGCGTGGTAGCCGGATCTGGAGGCGGCCTTATTCTTCTGCTTGGGGCTCCTGGCTTCATTCTCGTGCAACATCCAAGGTTATGTCCATTCATTTTATCTCTGCTTCACTGCTTCATTATTAAGCATCAAGCATTTGTAATTATTCAACACCATGGCTCTTGAAAATGTTCATTTGTTCCAGGTTTATTTCAACAGGTGTTCACACAAACAGTTTAATACACAAGTATAATAACTAAAACTGTTTTATCTGTTTTATCTTTCGCACTGTGTATATTGTAGTTAGTTAGCTATAGACAGTAATTGTTGAGTTTGTAGTGAATTATTGAATTACCTGTAGACTTCAGACTTTGATTAATATATTTTTGATATAACACCTGGTGCGACTTGGAGTGTGAAAACTAAGATTGACATTGTATTGTCCGTAAATATTGGACTCTGATATTGGCATGTGTCGGATGAATCAGTATCTCTTGCAGGGACTTACTGAGAAATTCAAGGAGAAGGACACTACATACATGAGTTCATTCTCTACATTTAGAGCTACAAATTATTAGAATTAATGAGTACAGCAGTCACATAGAGAACTATGTGTCAATTCCCAGTGACAGGCTTGCAGCTGTGCATACACAACATAAAGAAATTCCAAGCTCAACTTAACACGTAACTTCGGTGGATTGTAAGTTACAAGTTTTATTTTGCAGTGAAATTATGGTTTAGAAAATATTACATGAAACTACTATAGAACTTGTTAACAGTCAGTTGTGAGTGGTTTTTGTGTTAAGCTGGTGTTAAAATTATAGTTTTCGTTTGTGCTTGTGTTGAAAGTGCTAATCATTTTAATAAAAATGTTAAAGACTTGTTTCTGGTAGTGATGCCATAGGCTAGTAATATTTTAGAGCTGTTGGTTTAACTTTATAATCACAACATTTGAGATATTATTAGTGTTAGTTCAGAAAGCTGTGTGTGGTTACTGCTCAAGACATATTACTGTTAGTACTTCTACACTTTCAATTATTAGCAGGCAGAATAAGCAGTCTGCCTTAATGGAATACACATGTTCGAGGAAAAGTGCATTTTTTTATGTCTGAGTAACAAAATTAAAGGGATAAATATCTTTCTGTGAGTCTTATTGTTGTCTCTAGA
This sequence comes from Apium graveolens, assembly GCF_009905375.1. Taxonomy (NCBI): domain Eukaryota; kingdom Viridiplantae; phylum Streptophyta; class Magnoliopsida; order Apiales; family Apiaceae; genus Apium; species Apium graveolens. Next base: position 10,493 of record NW_027420705.1, on the reverse strand, counting down.
ACAGAGCACACTTCTGAATAACATTTGAGGTTGCGTTTGGGCCAATTTTAATGGATACAATTAAAGGGAACTGGACTCTTATTTCCATGTATTGGTGATTGGGTATATAATTTATGTGATGGTGATGGTAAAGCATTTGCATCTAAAAGCTCTGTTAAAACAGAACATTTCTGCTACATTACAAAGAGTAATCATGCAATAAGAAATTTATTTTGAACTTACTGAAATCTAGCTAAAACCTAGAGTCCCCCAAGTTGTCGTGGTCAACAATATTGCTGATTGATAGGGAATAAAATGCATCTGTGAGAATGATTGAGATCTTCACTGATACAATAAGCTTAAATGATATTAGGATGGTTGTCAATTTTAGCTTATATATACATTGCTCATTTGATAATATACGTCTAGTGGTTTTAATCCATGATTCTTGCATTGTTTGCAATTTTCTTAATTTCACAGGTCCCCAAGATCCTCATAATGCTCATAATTACCATGTGTATATAAACTCATATTTTGCCTTCTTTTTTTGAGGACATCTATCTAACCTATTGCATATGATTTTTCTTCTTTTATCATCAGGATTGTCTAAATTTTTAAGCCAACTTACATGCAGGTTGTTTGGCAAGACAATGTCGACCCTGACAATATGACTTATGAGGTTCGAACACACATTATATAGTTCACATGATTGTACGGATTTATTAAATTATTAAGCTTCACTGTTCTTTCCACTTTCTTCAGATTAAGGTTATCCAATCCCACAGTATAAGCAACTTCAAACTTTTATATTTAATTTCTTTGGAACTGTGTCACGACTCATAATAGGCTTAATGTAAATTGAAATCTGCTGTGCATATAATATGTACTAAAAATGCTGCATTGTTATCTTTGGGGTATCTTGCAGTTAGGGACATGCTGGTAAAGGACACTTAAATAAAAGTGGACCAAACACTTGCTTCTGAAGTCGAGGAGAATGTGAAGAGTTTCTAGTGTTACTATTGTATTAAGTTTATCTTTTTTTTCTAATGTTTAGTAAAGAACCTGAACTATTTTATTTAGTTAAAATAATTGTTGTTTTCGTAGTTTTAGACATGTGATGGTTTGAATGTTTGAGTTGGTTTGGATGTAATACATTTTGTGGTATGTAATGATATTTTGGGATTGTTCGATTTCAAATAGAAGAATTTCATGTAATACTGCTTCTTACGTATGAAAAAAATGTTAATGATATATATATGTTCAAATTACAAACAAATCCTATTAAATTAGTATAATATAAATCATTTTAAAAAATGGGGCCCACCTGCCCCACAAGTAGGCCCTAATATGGGCCCCACAAGTGGGCCCCATCTATTTTTTTGCAAATTCCAAGTACAAAGGTAACATACATAGTGTGATACTATAGACATACATTGATGTTACCTTTGACGTCTATTGTAACACAAAAGTCCATGTTGCACCAGGGCAAATGAAATGTTACCTTAGGGGCCAAAGGTAACTCAAAAAAAAGCAACTTAAATTTTATGTTACCTTAGGTCTTTTGGGTGGCTATGGTAACATTTTTTTGGCCTTTTGTAACATTTTTTGGATGTTGCTGTAGGCTATCTATGGTGTAGTGCAAGTATGGTATCTAGACAATGGCGCAAGTTATCACATGACTGGAGACATATCAAAAAATTTCACTTTGGATGAAATTGTGACAGGAGAAGTAAAGTTTGGAGATGGATCAACGGTATGCATTAAAGAGAAAGGTTCAACCATATTTAAGTGCAAAAAGAGGGAAACAAGAGTGTTTAAGGATGTGTTTTACATTCCAAATCTTTGTAACAACATTCTTAGTCTTGGGTAAATGTTAGAAGATGGAAATAAGGTGGTATTGCAAGATGATTTTCTGTGGATATATGACAATGGTGGGAAGCTGTTGATGAAGGTACAAAGGACAGCCAACCGTTTATACAAGATTATGCTCAGAGAAAATTCAGAAGTCTGCCTGCTCACAAAAGCTGAAATAGATTCATGGCTTTGGCACACTCATCTGGGCCACGTAAACTTTGATGCAATAAGTCTCATGAACAAAAAGAGATGGTAAAGGGTTTGCCAAAGTTGGTACTTCCCAGAACTGTGTGTAGAGGCTGTTTGATGGCAAAACAAACTAGGGCTCCGTTTCCGACTCAATCAAGTTACAAGTTAGACAAGGTGCTGAAGCTAATCCATGGGGACATTTGCGGACCAATCACTCCATGTACACCAGCTGGAAAGAGGTATTTATTGCTTTTGGTTGATGATTTTAGTCGTAAAATGTGGGTCTTTTTTCTGTCCACTAAGGATGAAGCAATAGATGAGTTTAAGAAATTTAAGAAGCTTGTGGAAAATGAATCTGGTGAAAATACTAAGACACTACGTACATATCGAGGGGGGGGAGTTCTGTTTTCAACCATTTGCAAAATTTTGTGAGGATAATGGGATTGTGAGATAATACATAGCTCCTTACACTACGCAGGAAAATGGAGTTGTAGAGCGACGAAATAGAACAGTGGTATCCATGGCTAGAAGTTATCTCAAAGAAATACAAGTCCCATCAGATTTATGGGGTGAAGCCGTACGACACTCCGTGTAAGTGCTCAACAGATTACCCATACGAAGTCTCTCTTCCAATACTCCATATGAAGCGTGGTCAGGTAAAAAGCCTGATGTTGGTCATATCAGGACTTTTGGTTGCTGTGCCTATATGAAAATACCTGGAGTTTATACCAAAAAGTTAGATGATCGCTCAAGGATGGTGGTGTACCTCGGGAGAGAGCCAGGGACGAATGTCCACAGGTTATACGATCCAGAAGAGAACAGAGTTCATATTAGTATAAATGTGGTCTTCAATGAGGGAAAATCATGGGTCTGGAGTGATATTGATGGTGCAGTCACCAAGAGTCAAGCTCAGTTCACCATTATTGGGCATCCGTTTTCAACAGAAACAGATGAAGAAGCCGTTTCTAAATCTGATACTCCTGTACAGACGCCACAATCAAGTGACAGTGAACCAGAGACTCGCACGCAATTGTTGGAGTCAAGTCAAGGTGGTACCGAAAGTTCTGACAACAGCAACACACCTAAGTAGTATAGGCTTTTAAACGACATATATACTAATACGGAGGAAATTGAACTCGAGGAGGATGAGTTATTATTTATGGGTACTGAAGAACCAGTCACGTACAAACAATCTATACAAGAAAAACCTTGGGAGGAAGCCATGAAGAGTGAGATCGAGGCAATAGAAAGAAATAATACTTGGAAACTTGTGGCACTACCACCTGGGCATAAACCGATCGGTTTAAAATGGGTGTACAAGCTAAAGAAGAATATTGATGGTGAGGTTGTGAAACATAAGGCGAGGCTTGTTGCGAAAGGATACGTACAAAAACAAGGGGTGGCTTTTGAGGAAGTGTTTGCACCTGTTACTCGTTTGGAAATAGTGAGATTACTCTTGGCATTGGCTGCGAAAAATAGATGGGAAGTACATCATCTTGATGTTAAGTCAGCCTTTTTGAATGGAGATTTACAAGAGGATGTGTACGTACAACAACCTGAAGGTTTTGTGAAAAAAGGCAAGGAACACTTGGTTTATAAGCTGGTGAAGGCACTCTATGGACTTAGACAAGCGCCACAGGCTTGGTATGCAAAGTTAAATAAGTGTTTAGAGAGTTTGGGTTTCATAAAATGCCCTTATGAACATGCTGTATACACTAAACAGGAGAAGGGTGAGAGATTGATTATTCGAGTGTATGTTGATGATTTATTGATAACAAGGACAAGTGTTTCCATGATTCAGCGGTTTAAGGAACAAATGAGTGAGAAGTTTGACATGAGTGATCTGGGGAAACTATCTCATTACCTGGGGATAGAGGTGGTGCAAACTAATGAGTATATAGAGCTCAAGCAGACATCTTATGCTAGAAAGGTGTTGGAAAAGAGTGGTATGATAGAGTGTACACCCACTAAATACCCTATAGAACCAGCGAGTCAACTCAATAAAGATGAAACTGGAACACCCGTGGATCCAACCATGTTCAAGAGCATCGTAGATGGCTTGAGATATCTGGTTCACACTAGACCGGATATCGTTTTTTCTATTGGTATAGTCAGCCGTTACATGGAACGGCCCACCGAGATGCATCTCCAAGCTGTAAAACGAATTCTAAGGTACTTGAAAGGACGCTAAGTTATGGATTGGTATATTCAAGCGGGAGCAGCAATAACATGCTGACGGGGTATTTTGATAGTGATCTGGCTGGGCAACTCGATGATCGGAAAAGTACGGGAGGGATGGCATTTTATCTCAATGATAGTCTAATAACGTGGGTATCTCAAAAATAGTGTTGTGTGGCGCTATCCTCCCGTGAAGCCGAGTTTATGGCATCTACTGCGGCTGCTTGCCAAGGTATATGGCTGAGAAATTTACTTGGGAGACTTACTGATGCTAACATTGGTCCAGTGATACTCTACATAGATAACAAGTCTGCAATAGACCTCGCTAAAAATCCAGTGTTTCACGGACGCAGTAAACATATTGATATCCGATATCACTTCATCCGTGAGTGTGTTGACAGAGGTGAGATCGTGATCAAACATATTGGAATAGGTAGTCAACGAGCTGATGTGCTGACAAAAGGTATAGCCACTGTGAAATTTGAAAGGATGCGTTCGCTACTTGGCATCAGGAATCTCAAAACCCAAATTTGAATTAAGGGGGTGCTTGTTGGAAATAATTTAAATTTGATTTATGTTTTGTATTTGAATAAAGAAGCTGTCAACCCATGTAAACAGCTAGGAATTAGTCGTAGTGTTATCCCTCAGATATTTTAGGATCGTGGAGTTAGTCGAGCAAATGTAGGAAGTAGTTGCAGTTGTTTTAAGATAGGAGTCCTCAAATCTCTGGTAACTATTTATATTGTAAGTGCAAAGCAGAACCTTCAGGCCTTAGAAAAATAAACTTTGTTTTTCCAGTTTTATAGGTGTTACCCTCTGTGTGTGCATGTTTTGATATATCCATCCAGTTTCATCACATTTTACCTTTACTTTATTCCCCTCAACGTCCACACAGTGCATCCGTGCAGCATCCCTAACTCACATCTTCCTCTCTGAAATCAAATCAAGCTTAATTTTTCTTTCATTAGATATATATATATATATATATATATATAATTAGGCAATTAAGTTTACAATACATTTAAGAGTAGAATGGGAAAAAAAGATAAGTTGTAATATATTTGACAAAAGATAAAATAATAAATTTTAACTCAAAATCAAGCCTAATTTATTTTTTCATTTGATATAAAGAAAATTAACTAATTATGTTTAAAGTAAATTTAGGAGTAAAAGAAAAAAGGATAAGTTAAAATACTATTTAAAAAAAGACAAAATAATAAATTTTAACTCAAATAATGAAATAAAAAGTAAAATCATCTTCACAAATAACATATCTCCTACAAATGCTAAAAATAAGTACACCTAACTAGATCACCAATTTTGAAAATAATAGAAACATAAAATAAAATGGGTTAGAGGATCAATTTCTTAATATCTCCCCTAACATTTTTAAAGTTCAAAAAGTTATAGCTAAAAAGCAGATTTAAAAGATTTGGGGTAAATGACTGTACTTAATAATGATACTGATTTAAGAAAAAACAAAAGTTTAGTTTAGATGTAAAAGTTGTGAGCAAAATGATACAAAAGATGAAATGAATTCATACACAAAACTAGTTGTAGTCATCCTCTATTCTATGAATGATTTTAATAAAATAAAGTAAAATTAAAGTAAAATGTGTACCTTTGATACTTAATAAAATGTTAATAGACTAGGAAAAGCAAAAGTTTGATAGTCTATACTCAATAGCTAATGGGCTTGATAGCTTAGAAATCTAAAAGAATATATAGAGGGAGATGGTAAAAAATTTTAGGGTTATCCATTACAAGTTTCAGGCCCACATTTTAAGTATTTGGATATATGAAAAGTATAGGGCCTATGGGCCCTCTGAATCATTTTACTGAATATATTCAATTTTAAATCATGTTGAAATTTTAAATATATATAGAGTCCAACTCAACTACAAACCAAATTAAAATAAAACTAAAAACCTCAGCCCAACCCAAACTTGGCCCAAAAATATGACCATCCAGATAAGCCCAAAATAAAAAGCACTTACCCATTATTCAAAATTATATTTGGCGCATATACACACACGATACATATAAAACAGTTACAGACTTAAAAGTCATTTATTATCAATTTAATTGCTACAAACAGCCTAAAATCAAACAAAAAATTCACATTCATTATTTTATATAGAGATTAGCAGTACGAATTTGAAGGAAGTTGTTCAAATATAAAACAAATTGCTCGAAATTTGTAGATCTAAAGCTTGTTATTCAAAAAATCAGGAAATATTTATCAACGTTAAACATCAATCGATTATCACTTGCATTAGAAGATTATTAGTTCATATGTGTTATATTGGTTGATATAAAGTTGTATTCATACATGCATGCTATTTTTCTGTGATTTGTGTGGGTTTTAATTAATTCTTGTCATGAAAATATTGATTGATGTTGTTATTATGTTGTTGAAAAGATAATAATCAGTATTTAATCACTGATCTAACTACTAAAAGAGTATGTTTTGATAATTTGTGTTACTAAATTATTATGCTCTTACTGATTAATACTCTTCCTAATTGATGTTGTGTTTTGTTGGAATAGATATTAATCTGTATTCAATCACTGATCTAACTAGTAATAATGTATGTTTTGAAAATCTGTGTTTCCAATATGAGTCTAAAATCCGTATTTATGTGAAAAATAATTTGAAGACCGAATGGGTAAGAAAAATCAAACACTACTATTTTAATATGTTAGTTTAATTAGTATATTTGTTTTGGTATTGTTTTTTTGATAAATATATAAATAATATTTGTTTACATTAGTTTTTTATTTTTAACTTGTGTATATTATTTTTATTTTTTATGCAGTGTGGTCAGTTCTCACAAATGGTAAAGTTTCGAAAAAAATACAACACTCGTATACTGATATCTCACATTAATGAAAAGAGCTGTGCAATGATATCAGAAGTAGAGAAATTGTTCAAAGATGATGCTGAGAAGACAATGATGAAGGTGGCTAATAATAAATTTTACAATGCTGGTCCAAGTAAAAAAAGATGGTTACATTTGATTCTATCCTCACTCAGAAATTTCATCAAGCTTGAAATTATATTTGAGTACATTGAATTAGTAATTGTATAATGACTTAAGTAATTTTTGGGATGTGTGTCATAACACCCAAAAAATGTTGATTTTTAGATTATGATTGACATTATTATTGTTCAGGATCCAAATGAATCCATTTTAAAACTGAAATTAATGTTTCGATTATTTTGTTTTTTGTCTATTGCTACGGGAATTATGTACTTAGTCTTTTATATTTAGACTTGTTAGTATAAATATGTAATACCAATTAGTATAAAGTGGTCAATCACTAATACATAACAACAAATTAGTATTGTCTATTGATTTAATCACTATAATATATGTTACAAATTGTAAAAAAACAAATATATGACAATTAAATACAGTTACAACTTTTTTAACAAGATTTTGATTTTAATCAAGCATGAAATTATATTGCAATACAATAAATTAGTAATTTTATGATTATTTTTATCGTTCATGATTAAATGAATCCATATTAAAACTGAAATAGTGCATCGGTTTTTATTTTTTTTGTCTATTATGTATTTATTCTTTTATATTTATGCTTGTTAGTATAAATATGTAAGACCAATCAATATATTTGTTCTCAATCACTAATACATAAACAACAAACCAGTATTGTCTATTGTCTTAATCAGTATAATATATCATACAAATCAGTAATAATCATTTGACAATCATATACAGTTAGAGCTTTTTTAACAGTATTTTGATATTGAGGTTAAATTGTTCCAATCTCTCTCTATCTCTCTCTCTCCCCCTATATCAGTCTCTTTCTCTCGTATAAATATCACATTCACAACTGATTTCCAAAATAATTGTTAAAATCCAATCAGATTTTCCATCAATGATAAAAACAATTGAATATACTGATTTCCAGTAACAAACCAAAAACAATAAAAGAGAAAATTATGAGACATGACTAGTTTAAAATTGTATCAACAAATTTAAACTAATGGTACTACCTTGTAAACTAAATTTATCATATGAGAGTAATCTAACTAATATAGTTCAATAATTTACTCTACCACAACTTTATTCCTCTTAACACATCTCCTCTGATCATGAGTATATGCCTTACAAAGCGAACATTGCCGACTTGTTTTTTTGGATTTATTCAGAGCTTTCTCTCTCGCGCCAATCAGTCTTTTGAAGTAGTTTCCTTTGTTCTTGTACACATTTGGCCCGAGTATAGAAATTTCTTCGCTAGGTTGTTCCTCAACCATAGCAGCAATGTGATCTCTCTTAGTAAATACATCACAACGACCTTGAAAATCCAAATCAGTATTCAACTGTTTAATAGTTTGATGCACAAAATCGAGCTTCTCAAACACCATTCCAGTCTTGCTAACAGCTTGAAGAAAATCATACCAGATATTTCTCAATTTCAGAAAGGCTTGTTGCATCTTTATATAATCATTTGTTACTGAAACTGAATTGAACATAGTCCCTGAATTATCAATTTTCATCCAACGATTTAGAGCTAGGCTCATAGGAAACTTCGTAACTCCTAATTGTTTCAAACCACAAAAAGCATGTCTACAAACTATTACATACATTATAATTTTTTTACATGAACAAACAATATGATCCTTACTAACAGACATCTGCATCAAAAAATTCTAATATAAAAGTTAAAAAATAAATTAAGAACTCATTAAAATAATTATAAATCTTAAAAGAAAACTAATTAAATCCTTCAACTAAAATATATTTAAATAATTTTAATAGAATACAAGAATATTTAGGGCAACTAAAAGATATTTACAAACAGATAAAACCAAGCAATATTAAATCAACTTACTACCATTAAACATATAAGCACTTACTATCATTTATAAAACATCAACCTTTTTAAAACCAGTAAAAAATATCACCTTAACTAGTTTATCTTTAACTTTGACATCACCGATTTCCATGTGCGTAACCCCATTTATCTCCGCACTCATTCGCTTTATTTGCATATCCAAACAAGAAGAAATTATTTTTTCCTGAACTATATAAAATATTGCACGAGTGAACAAAGTTGCTGCATTATCTTCAATAAACCATGTTGATAATGTCTCCGGAATGCAAGTTTTTGACTCATGATCCAACCTTTCAGTTTCATTCCTTTGATGTTCCATTGCGCTTTGGAAACGCAACCAAAATTCACATAGAGTATCTCTTTGCCTATGAAACTGCCCAAAAAAGAAATTCTCACTCTCTGATCTTGATGTTATCCTCGTTAGACCAAACATAGGCTCGTCTCTAAAAAATGATGGAATCCAAGAAGATCTAATTAAATACATGTCTGAACGCCACTTATGATCGTCTAATTTGAACTCCTTTAAAACTTTCGTCGAGCCTCTCTCAAACTCATCAGTCTCTAAAATTGAAGACCATATGTAAGTCTTCATTTTCTCCATAAAATCCGTCTCTTTAAATAAACAATTCCCAAGCTGTAATTTTTTCACAAGAAACATATTATCAGTAATATAAGATGGCCATTTTAAGGTGACATTTCTTTGAGAGCATTAATGATTGCTTGTAAAATATCATTTAAAAGTTGCTCCAGTATAATATTAATACAGTAATTAAAATTTAGTATCTAACTATGAAATAATGTATCAAAGATTAATAAAAAAAATAATTTTTATATGAACAATACCTTGATAGAGAATTTTTGCATAATGTGCCACATGCATAGACGATGCTTACTAGCAATTAAACCATTTTTGTCAGAAAATGAATTATGTACATCGTCCTTCATAGCAGGACACTGGTCAGTAAGAATAAAAACTGGATTTCTTCCCATAGCTTTGATAAAGTGATCAAAAGCCCAAGTATAATCCTCAATATTCTCATGTGATAAAAGGAAAGCAACAAAAGTAACACACTTGTCGTGTTTATCTATACCAGTGAAAGGGGCAAATATCATATTGTACCTATATCATGAAAATCAATAATAATTACTAACAGAATCACTAAATACTATAGAAAAATTTACTAGTTATTCTATAAGATGTACACTTTTCTTACTTACTTGTATCAAAAATCGCATCAAAAGATACCGCGTCATGCTGTGCACATTCTGAATCGTCTAACAACTAAGGCATTGAAGGGAAAGACTCCATATGAAGCCTGGAGCGGGCACAAATAAAACATGAGTCACAACAAAGTGTTTAGGTGCATCGCTTACATGAAAGTACCAGCTATTCATGTCAGCAAGTTGGATAATCGAAGTAAATCGGT